>NC_141995.1:11095036-11340036 GCF_049901715.1 Pseudonaja textilis
GGTTGATTTATGATTCCATGTATTGAGGAGATGCAAAAGAATTTTTTTTTGAGAGGAAAAAAAGATTTTCATTTGTTGGCTAGATTTAACATAAACGCTAAGCCAAGATGAAAGAAAATTGTATTATGGTTCATCAAGGTAGGTGAACCACACACCTTGGTTGGGAAATGATGTGCTCTAATTTAGTGTTGATTGGGCTTTAATTAATAAAGATTAGTTTTTTAAAAAATGATGGGATGTGTGTACAACTTCTACCTTTTTTTTTTTTTTTTGCAAATCTTAAAAAGGTGAGTACTTTTAAAAAAAACCTAATTCTTCCAGATCTGACAGACTCTAGATGACTTTCACATTAATATACACAGCAAAGTTGGGAAGTTCAGTAACAGGACAGAATAACAAAATAACAGAGTTGAAAGGGACCTTGGAGGTCTTCTAGTCCAACCCCCTGCATAGGCAAGAAGCCAATACCATTTCAGACAAACGGTTGTCCAATCTCTTCTTAAAAACTTCCAGTGTTGGAGAATTCATAATTTCTGGAGGCAAGTTGTTCCACTGGTTTATTGTTCTAACTGTCAGGAAATTCCTCCTTAGTTCTAGGTTGGTTCTCTCCTTGATTAGTTTCCATCCATTGCTTTCTGTCCTGCCTTCAGGTGTTTTGAAGAATAGGTTGACCCCCATCTATCTTGTGGCAGCCCCTTAGATACTGGAAGACTGCAATCAGGTCAACCCTAGTCCTTCTCTTCATTAAACTAGACATACCCAGTGTCTGGTTTAGACACCGTGTATGTGTATGTGTATGCTCAGTGGCTAAGACGCTGAGCTTGTCGATCAGAAAGGTCGGCAGTTCGAATCCCTACCGCTGTGTAATGGAGTGAGCTCCCGTTACTTGTCCCAACTAGTTTGAAAACATGTAAAAATGGAAGGAGAAAAATAGGGACTATTTTGGTGGAAAGGTAACAGCGTTTTGTCTGCCTTTGTTATTTAGTCATGCCAGCCACATGACCATGGAGACGTCTTCAGACAGCGTTGGCTCTTCGGCTTTGAAACGGAGATGAGCATTGCCCCCTAGAGCCGGAAACGAGTAGCACGTATATGCGAGGGGAACCTTTACCCGATTCCAGCAACTGTTCTTTGTATGTTTTATCTTCCAGTCCCCTAATTATCTTTGTTGCTCTTCTCTGCACTCTTTCTAAGAGTCTCAACATCTTTTTTATATCATTGCAACAAAAATTAGATGCAGTATTCCAAGTGAGGCTTTACCAAGACATTATAAAGTGGTATTAACACTTCTTCACATCACTTTGATACTATCCTTCTGCTAATGCAGGCTAGGACTGCGGTGGCTTTTTTGGCAGCTGCAACACATGGTCATATCTAAATGATTGTCCCCAAGATCCCTCTTGCAGTGACTACTTTTGAGCCAAGTGTTATCTATTCTAGATTTATGATATCGCCATAAAAAAAAAATGAACCTCCTGTAAAGGATTGCAAATGCTTCTGACTCTCTGTGAAGCATGGCACTGGCCAGAGATTAAGATTCAGTACAGCTAAAATCAGCAATATTTTGTGGTTTTCATGCCACATTTTAAGAAACTTTGGGGTTTTTTTTTTTCAGTGAGGCTGAGATTCCAGTGGGAGATTTCTTTTATTTAGGATCACTTCTGGGATGTCTAGCCAAATGCCATGTAGCTGACCTTGGTCCTTGCATGGGACAAACATTTAAGTACATGCGTGGTTTTAGTATTGGTTAAATGCCATGCAAATATGCCAAATGTTTTCTTCTCTCCAAAAGGCCCGTATATAGTCCCATGTTTCCTCAAAAATAGTCCACTGAGAAAGCAAAGAAGAACTATTATTGGGACATGTAACTTAAAAGGAGAAGTTTCTCCAAAACACATTCAGGTGCAGGGAAGATTATTCTTGTGTGTGAATAATTATGGAATGAGAATATGATGCTATCAGAAATATAAGAGAGAATTGAAATATGGTGTTAAAAAACAGATTAGGTCACCTTTATGTTGTTGAAGGAAAATTCCATTGAGGATGGGTCACTGCCAGCTGTAAGCTGAGGCAAGAAAACATCTGCCAACATTTTCTTCCCTTCAAATTTTTTTAAATATTTTTCTAACTTATTTTCTGGTTCTTTGAACCCTTTCAGGCAAAAGGATGTCATTAAGCAGCTTTTGTGGATTGTAAATAGTGAGCTGTAGATCCTGAAAGCTTGTGCCCTTTGATAAAATTGGTCAGTCTGAAAAAAGTAAATAGATCTTATTAAAAGAAACTACAACAAAGTCCATGGTGCAAATATTGCTTGAATGAATAGAAAATAAATGCATGCTACTAAAGCTAAATTTCATGAATTGTTCTGCATCTAAATTTAAAAGAGGAAGTAAATATTCGACTAACACCCCCCAAAAATTAACAATGTAGCTTGAAATAATCCTATAAAAGCTAAACATCTGGAGTATTAACAGGGTGAGCTTCCGTTACTTGCCTCAGCTCCTACCCACCTAGCAGTTCGAAAGCATGCAAATGTGAGTAGATAAATAGGTACCACTTTGGTGGAAAGGTAATAACATTCTATATGCCTTGGCTGATAGCCATGCTGGTCATGTAACTACATAAATTGTCTTTGGACAATACTGGCTCCCTTGCTAAGAAATGGAGATGAGCACTGTGCCTTAGAGTTGGACATGACTGGACGGGGAAATTTTTACCTTTTTACCGACAATATCTGGTTGGTTGAGAACATTAGAATCATTTCTTGTGCTGTTCTTGAACTTATGTGACTGTTGAGATGATAGTGAGTGAAACTGATAGTATTGCTGGGTACCTTTTCACATTGGAAATGTTTTTGACTGCTTATACTTCTCATTCTAGGGGAAAGAAAAACTATGGGAAGCGGTCTTGGAATTTATGCATGGAAAATGAGGGAGATGGCAGGTGGTTGGGCAGATGATTCGAGGTGAAGCATCCAACATAGGAATACATCAAAACTATATAAAATAATTTGCTCCATTTATGAAAAAAAATACAGAACAAGTTTTTTTAAATACTATTCTACATTATTTATATTCTCTCAATATCTATGTGCCAGGCCGTTGATCCACTCAAATGGTGTCATAGGTTTTCACCTTCCTTCCTTCCTTCCTTCCTTCCTTCTTCCCTCCCTTCCTCCCTCCCTCCCTCCCTCCTTCCTTCCTTCCTTCCATTCTAAAGTTGCTTCAAGGTTTTAACAATCTTCTTTTGTAAATCCATCAAGTAGTTGTTATCCAGTTCATTATCTTGGCTTGTTCTTTGTGTTTCTACTTTGACTGCGGTCTCTATCTTGTAATCCACAATTCATTTTGCAGTAAATCTGCATAAGCTTGTTTCCCCGTTTCATCCTATTAGTCTTTCAAAGCATTTTCTTGGACAACTTTCCTTTCTCGTCTGTAAACAATACATTCATATAAGTAAGTTTCCTTTGTGCCATTTTAGCCACGTGTCTTCCCCCTTTCTTCAAAAATATCAGGAAATGATTCAAATTTCATAGATTTGCCTGTCATTTTGTACAATGCAATGCTTATTCTCCAATTCAAAAATGAGAGGCATGCCTTTTCTTTTCTTTTCTTTTCTTTTCTTTTCCTGCCTGGAGTCTTTATTTTTTTTAATAGTAATTTGATTAAAAATTAAAACAACAACAATAAAAGCTAATATAAACTAAAAGAAAAAAATGAAAAGTGCAGAAAAGTAAAAAAAATAAAAAAAATAGAAAAGAAATATACACAATTTTAGTAATTTATCACTTCCTCTTAAAATACAACAAACGGTCTCTCCTTCCCATATTCTCATCTTTATTTATAATTTTAAAAATCTAAACTTTTCTATGGATCATTTAGTCCATTTACATCTTTCTTAAATTAAATCCTTATTTCTATTTTTGCTATTTGTTTTTGTTTCTTAGTTCTTAAGCTTTCAGTTATTTTTTTTTTTCTTTTGTTCCAGAATGCAGGTAAATTCACAAGTGGTTCTTCAAATTGAAGCTCTAATTTCCTTATTACAGTTAAATAGGTAAATTCAAAAGTAATTACAAAAGTGAGTTAGTCAAATTGGTACTCAGGTTTGACCAGTTCTGGAGAACCAGTAGTGGAAATTTTGGTGGATTCGGAGAACCAGCAAATACCACCTTTGACTAGAGATTACAGTATCTTTCCCCTGCCACATACACCAAGCCACTCCCACAGAACCAGTAGTAAAAACAATTTAGATCCCACCTAGTGCACAACCCAGTATCCTTTAAAAAACTCTGCTCTGGAATAGCATTTAGACTTATATACCACTTTACAGCACTTTCTCGCGGTTTACAGAATCAGCTATTGTCTCCCCTAACAATCTGGGTCCTCATTTTGCCTGGCCTTGGAAGGAGGGGCTGAGTCAACCTTGAGCCTGGTGAGATTTGAACTGTAGAGTGCAGGCAGCCTGACAATCAACAGTAGCCTGCAGTACTGCTCTAACCACTGTGCCTCCAAGGCTCCTGTTCTACGCTTGCTAGTCAAGCATATCAAAATGCATTATAGCATGTTTTACAATCTGTTTGGTTGATTTATGATTCCATGTATTGGGGAGATGCAAAAGAATTTTTTTTTGGAGGAAAAAAGATTTTCATTGTTGGCTAGATTTAACACCAGCATAAAGCCAAGATGAAGAAAATTGTATTATGGTTCATCAAGGTAGGTGAACCACACACCTTGGTTGGGAAATGATGTTCTAATTTAGTGTTGATTGGGCTTAATTAATAAGATTAGTTTTTAAAAAATGATGGGATGTGTGTACAACTTCTACCTTTTTTTTTTTTTTTGCAAATCTTAAAGGTGAAGTACTTTTAAAAAAAACCTAATTCTTCCAGATCTGACAGACTCCTAGATGACTTTCACATTAATATACACAGCAAAGTTGGGAAGTTCAGTAACAGGACAGAATAACAAAATAACAGAGTTGAAAGGGACCTTGGAGGTCTTCTAGTCCAACCCCCTGCATAGAGCAAGAAGCCAATACCATTTCAGACAAGCAGTTGTCCAATCTCTTCTGAAGCTTCCAGTGTGTTGGAGAATTCATAATTTCTACGAGCCAAGTTGTTCCACTGGTTTATTGTTCTAACTGTCCAAATTCTCCTTAGTTCTGGGTTGGTTTCTCTCTCCTTGATTAGTTTCCATCCATTTGCTTTCTGTCCTGCCTTCGGTGTTTTGAAGAATAGGTTGACCCCATCTATCTTGTGGCAGCCTTAGGTATTGCAATCAGGTCCAGCCTGAGTCCTTCTCTTCATTAAACTAAGACATACCCAGTGTCTGGTTTAGACACAAATGTGTATGTGTATGCTCAGTGGCTAAGGCGCTGAGCTTACAGCCGATCAGAAAAGGTCGGCGGTTGAATCCCTATAACATATGGCCGGGTGGGCTCCGTTACTTGTCCCAACTAGTTTGAAAACATGTAAAAATGGAAGGAGAAAAATAGGGACTATTTTGGTGGAAAATAAAGCGTTTTGTCTGCCTTTGTTATTTAGTCATGCCAGCCACATGACCATGGAGACGTCTTCAGACAGCGTTGGCTCTTCGGCTTTGAAACGGAGATGAGCATTGCCCCCTAGAGCGAGCTTGAAGTATACGTATGTCTGAGGGAACCTTTACCCGATTCCAGCAACTGTTCTTTGTATGTGTTTTATCTTCCAGTCCCCTGAGTATCTTTGTTGCTCTTCTCTGCACTCTTTCTAGGGGTCTCAACATCTTTTTATATCTATTGCAACAAAAATTAGATGCAGTATTCAAGTGAGGCTTTACCAAGACATTATAAAGTGGTATTAACACTTCTTCCACATCACTTTGATACTATCCTTCTGCTAATGCAGGCTAGGACTCTGGGTGGCTTTTTGGCAGCTACAGCACATGGTCATATCTAAATGATTGTCCCCAAGATCCTCTTGCGGTATTTCTTTTGAGCCAAGTGTTATCTATTCTAGATTTGTAGATATCGCCATAAAAAAAAAATGAACCTCCTGTAAGGGATTGCAAATCTTCTGACTCTCTGTGAAGCATGGCACTGGCCAAGATTAAGATTCAGTACAGCTAAAATCAGCAATATTTTGTAGTTTCATGCCACACATTTAAGAAACTTTGGGGTTTTTTTTTTCAGTGAGGCTGAGATTCCAGTGGAATTTCTTTTATTTGGGATCACCATGTAGCTGACCTTGGTCCTTACATGGAACAAACATTTAACTACATGCGTGGTTTTAGTATTGGTTAAATGCCATGCAAATATGCCAAATGTTTTCTTTTCTCCAAAAGTCCCGTATATAGTCCCATGTTTCCTCAAAAATAGTCCACTGAGAAAGCAAAGAAGAAATATTATTGGGACATGTAACTTAAAAGGAGAAGTTTCTCCAAAACACATTCAGGTGCAGGGAAGATTATTCTTGTGTGTGAATAATTATGGAATGAGAATATGATGCTATCAGAAATATAAGAGAGAATTGAAATATGGTGTTAAAAAACAGACTAGGTCACCTTTATGTTGTTGAAGGAAAATTCCATTGAGGATGGGTCACTGCCAGCTGTAAGCTGAGGCAAGAAAACATCTGCCAACATTTTCTTCCCTTCAAATTTTTTTTTATATTTTTCTAACTTATTTTCTGGTTCTTTGAACCCTTTCAGGCAAAAGGATGTCATTAAGCAGCTTTTGTGGATTGTAAATAGTGAGCTGTAGATCATAAAAGCTTATGCCCTTTGATAAATTGGTCAGTCTGAAAAAAGTAAATAGATCTTATTAAGAGAAACTACAACAAAATCCATGGTGCAAATATTGCTTGAATAAATAGAAAATAAATGCACGCTACTAAAGCTAAATTTCATGAATTGTTCTGCATCTAAATTTAAAAGAGGAAGTAAATATTCGACTAACAACCCCCCAAAATTAACAATGTAGCTTGAAATAATCCTATAAAAGCTAAAAATCTGGAGTATTAAAAAGGGTGAGCTTCGGTTACTTGCCTCAGCTCCTACCCACCTAGCAGTTTGAAAGCATGCAAATGCGAGTAGATAAATAGGTACCACTTTGGTGGAAAGGTAACAACATTCTATATGCCTTGGCTGATAGGCATGCTGGTCATGTAACTACATAAATTGTCTTTGGACAATACTGGCTCCCTTGCTAAGAAATGGAGATGAGCACTGTGCCTTAGAGTTGGACATGACTGGACAGGGAATTTTTTACCTTTTTACTGACAATATCTGGTTGGTTCAGAACATTAGAATTATTTCTTGTGCTGTTCTTGAATTTATGTGACAGTTGAGATGATAGTGAGTGAAACTGATAGTATTGCTGGGTACCTTTTCACATTGGAAACGTTTTTGACTGCTTATACTTCTCATTCTAGGGGAAAGAAAAACTATGGGAAGCGGTCTTGGAATTTATGCATGGAAAATGAGGGAGATGGCAGGTGGTTGGGCAGATGATTCGAGGTGAAGCATCCAACATAGGAATACATCAAAACTATATAAAATAATTTGCTCCATTTATGAAAAAAATACAGAACAAGTTTTTAAATACTATTCTACATTATTTATATTCTCTCAATATCTATGTGCCAGGCCGTTGATCCACTCAAATGGTGTCATAGGTTTTCATCTTCCTTCCTTCCTTCCTTCTTCCCTCCCTCCCTTCCTCCCTCCCTCCCTCCCTCCCTCCCTCCTTCCTTCCTTCCTTCCATTCTAAAGTTGCTTCAAGGTTTTAACAATCTTCTTTTGTAAATCCATCAAGTAGTTGTTATCCAGTTCATTATCTTGGCTTGTTCTTTGTGTTTCTACTTTGACTGCGGTCTCTATCTTGTAATCCACAATTCATTTTGCAGTAAATCTGCATAAGCTTGTTTCCCGTTTCATCCTATTAGTCTTTCAAAGCATTTTCTTGGACAACTTTCCTTTCTCGCCTGTAAACAATACATTCATATAAGTAAGTTTCCTTTGTGCCATTTTAGCCACGTGTCTTCCCCCTTTCTTCAAAAGTATCAGGAAATGATTCAAATTTCATAGCATTGCCTGTCATTTTGTACAATGCAATGCTTATTCTCCAATTCAAAAATGAGAGGCATGCTTTTTCTTTTCTTTTCTTTTCCTGCCTGGAGTCTTTGTTTTTTTTAAATAGTAATTTGATTAAAAATTAAAACAACAACAATAAAAGCTAATATAAACTAAAAGAAAAAAATGAAAAGTGCAGAAAGAAAAGAAAAATAAAAAAAAAATAAAAAAATAAAGAAAAAATATACACAATTTTAGTAACTTATCACTTCCTCTTAAAGTACAACAAACGGTCTCTCCTTCCCATATTCTCATCTTTATTTATAATTTTAAAAATCTAAACTTTTCTATGGATCATTTAGTCCATTTACATCTTTCTTAAATTAAATCCTTATTTCTATTTTTGCTATTTGTTTTTGTTTCTTAGTTCTTAAGCTTTCAGTTATTTTTTTTTTCTTTTGTTCCAGAATGCAGGTAAATTCACAAGTGGTTCTTCAAATTAGAGCTCTAATTTCCTTAATACAGTTAAATAGGTAAATTCCAAAAGTAATTACAAAAGTGAGGTTAGCATCAGAGGTGGTACTCAACAGGTTCTGACCAGTTCTGGAGAACCAGTAGTGGAAATTTTGAGTAGTTCGGAGAACCAGCAAATACCACCTTTGACTAGAGATTTTACAGTATCTTTCCCCTGCCACGCCCACCAAGCCACTCCCACAGAACCAGTAGTAAAAACAATTGAATCCCACCACTAGTTAGCACAACCAGTATCCTTTAAAAAACTCTGCTCTGGAATAGCATTTAGACTTATATACCACTTTACAGCACTTTCTAAGCGGTTTACAGAATCAGCCTATTGTCCCCTAACAATCTGGGTCCTCATTTTACTGACCTTGGAAGGATGGAAGGCTGAGTTAACCTTGAGCCGGTGAGGATTGAACCCCAGGCAGTCAGCAGAATTATGATTCCCATTGTCTCCCAGTTTTCAAATCCAGGGAAAACACATTCTCCTGTGGTCTCCTCAGGAGGAGCAGTCAACCAAAGCAAAAGCGAGCAATCTCTCATCTTCTTCTCATCTGGAATCGTTCTGTGGTACAGGTGTAATTGTTAGCCTTTCAATCTTTGCCACAGCCATTATCTCTGTTTGACCAGGGGTATGTTAGTTTGCCATCCAGGAATGCAAAATATGCTTTTCCAATAAATATTATTTCTGAGAGATGGTTTTATGCCACTTAGTCAGTAGTCAGATCCAGCTGAGCCCAGGATGAATCTTCCTTCCAGCCACCAGAGATTAGCAAAACATTATATTTTGGTTTGTCTTCTCCTGTAAAGCATGATTTGACTTTCTTGACTGATGAATTTGGAGACATTTGCTTGGTCAGCTCTTTCCATGGTTTGTGGTTCATTAAGTAGACTTAGGCTTCTTCTTATTCTTTGATTATTTTTTTTAGTTATTTAATTGGCTGCTGGGAATCAAATATTGACATGGGATTAACTTAAACCAGGAGTAGCTCCTTTCCCTAAGGCCAGCCTTACCATTAAGAAGAGCAAGACAGATGGCAAACTGATGCCAGATTTCCTCCAGCTGATCTCCTGATTTGTGTTTAATTATAGGATTTTTTTTTAAGTGTTTGGCCCTGCCAATAAATTGTTCTATTTACGTTGAGGGATTGTGAGGGGCTTTAGAAGAATTAACTCTGAAAAACCTGAACCTTGGTTGTTTACTTGCAGACTTCATTGTCCAATTAGGCAACCTCATATTCCATCATACGGAAACCAGCAAGCTCAGAGAACATCAAGAATTCCACAGTTTGACCCTGAGCTACAGATATTCTCATATTGGGATCTCATCAAAGTGATACTGAGAGGAATTCAATGGTGGTACTACTGGGAAAGAGTATAGAAGGGACCCTATGGGAAGAAATGGTAGGTCCTCCTTCTGCTTCATGTGTTGGCTACTCTTAGGTTTGCCTGAAAAGGTCCGTGATCATTGGACATGTGCAGTGGTGGGATTCAAACTTTTTTACAGTTCTGTGGCTGTGGCTTGGTGGGCGTGGCATGGCATGGCTTGGTGGGCATGATTTGGTAGGCATGGCAGGGGAAGGATACTGTAAAATCTCCATTCCCTCCCCACTCCTGGGGGAAGGTTACTACAAAATCCCATTCCCTCCCCACCCCACTAACCTGCTTTCCAGCTCTGTTCCCCTGTGCAGGGCAACAAAAGAAGACCCAGCCAATCATCTGGGACTCGGAAGGCAGAGAATAGTTGGGGGTGGGGTCAGTCAGAGGTGGTATTTGCTGATTCTCTGAATTACTCAAAATTTCCACTACCGATTCTCCAGAACTGGTCAGAACCTGCTGAATTCCACCTCTGGACATGTGGCTTACTTGCAGGACACTGGTCTAATTTGTAAGGTTCTCTATTGAAATGATTAAAGCCCTGGAGCCAAAGGCAAAGTTAATGTAAATATAGTGTATGTCTAGTGCAGAGCTGTCAAACTCCCAGTCTGTAGGACAGATCTGTCATGTGCTGGCCACGCCCACACCCGGTTTAGCAAAAGGGGAAAAAAGTCCCAGTACGTCACATGATGCCACCGTGGTGACTGAGTTTGACACCCCTGGTCTAGTGTGATGAAAAGAAGGACTAGGAGAGACATGATAGCAGTGTTCCATTATTGGAGGGGCTCCTACAAAGATGAGTGGGTTAAACTATTTTCCAAAGCACCCAAAGGCAAGATGAGAAACAATTGGATGGAAACGAATCAAGAAGAGAAGCAACCTGGAACTAAGAAGAAATTTCCTAAAGGTGAGAGCAATCAACCAATGGAACCAATGTTGCCTTCAGAACTTGTGGGGGCTCCATCACTGGAGGCTTTCAAAAAGAGACTGGACAATCATTTATCTGAAATGATATTGGCTCTCCTGCTCAAGCAGGGTGTTGGATTTAGAAGACCTCCAAGGTTCCTTCCAACTCTTAGTCTATATTCTAAAAGTTTGGTGCCTGCTGAAGTTCCAACTCAATAAGATACTAGTGATGCCATGGCATCTTGGAATAAAACTGCTACTTCTCACTGCTGTGGTTTCTTCCCTCACTTCCTTTAGGTAAGGCAGACTTGACTGTACACAAGTATACAGAGAAAGAATTAATGTTGGTAATACCCGTTAGTAGGTAAGAGACAATAAACATGCTAGCCCTTGGAAAGGAGGAAAAAAGACTCAAGATAACTTCATCTTGATTATATCCACTCTAAGAGGAACAGAAGGAAATTTTTGGTAGGGTTTCAAGATTCTATAACTATACCCTACAACAACAACAACTAAACTTCCAGCAGTATTTGTGGTGTCTTGTTTCTTGACTTTCCCCTACCTGTAAGAAATGACAGCAAGAGCAACAAGGTGACATTACAATCTCCTCTCCTTCTCCTCCAAGGTGGGTAAAGGGGCTGGAGACAGAGAGAAAGGAAGAGATGGGAAGAATGAAGATATATCTCCAATTGTTTCTGCCCACCTGATATGCTCTGGTAGAGTGGGTGTGTTCCAGGCCCTTTATATTAAGTGTGGACAATTTATGGGACTGAGGACATGTGCCTTCTCTGTCATGTTTGCCAAATCCAGTCTAAATATCTGGCTGGCTGTTCAGCCAATCATAATAATACACAGAGGGCATCTTGTTACAAGCCCTGCAGCTGTCTTCATCTTTGGGTGCTTTGATAGGTGCTCAACCTTGCTTGTTTGCTCTAGTTCCTCCTGCAATTTCCTGCAATAACTCTACGGCCAAAAGGGTAGATTCAGTTGGATTTTGCCACCAAGAGATGACAATGCGATATGCACTTAATCATCCTGCCTTCCTACCAGAGGTAGTATTCATCAGGTCAGAGGTGGTATTCTGCAGGTTCTGACCAGTTCTAGAGAACCGGTAGCGGAAATTTTGAGTGGTCCAGAGAACCAGCAAATGCCACCTCTGACTGGCCCCACCCCCATCTCTTCCCTGCCTCCCATTGAGTCCCAGATGATTGGCTGGGTCTTCTTTGGTTGCCCAGCACAGGAGAACGGAGCTGGAAAGCAGGTTAGTGGGGTGGGGAGGGAATGGGGATTTTGCAGTATATCCTTCCCCTGCCATGCCCACCAAGTCATGCCCACCAAGCCATGCCATACCCACGAAGCTGCGCCCACAAAACCGGTAGTAAACATTTTTTTGAATCCCACCACTGCTTCCTACTCATTGGCATCCTCCCTTCTCTCCTAATGACAACTCAATTAGCAAGGGGTGCTGGGGTGGGTGGGGCTTGGTTCCTGCAATACCCTCTCCCCCTGCCCCTCAAGTGAGAACAAGGAGGGGAATGATCTCACAATGCCTTGAAAATAAATAAATAAAAAGAGAGTAATGAGGAATCCGGTAGCCATGCCTTTAGTAGTCAGGAAATCCTGGCATGAGAACCGTTAAGAGACCCGGTTGGATATCGTGATAAACATTCTGCAAGGAGAAGTTGACTCCTTGGGCAAATATGACACTTCTTCGATTTCACCACCTCCTCCCAAGAGTCTAGAAGCTATCAAAGTTTGGGCTCCATCAACGCTCGAGAAACTCCCTCCCTGTCCCTGTTACCAGCTGCCTTGGTTGGGACTGAAGGAGGGAGCGAGAAAACGAAAGAGAAGAGGAAAGAACTGCAGAAGCCAAGAGGGAGGGAGGAAGAGGGAGAGCACTCTGCGAGCTGCTGTACTGAAAGCCGAGTTTCTCCGGTGCACCAACGTGGCTTCGGAGTCCTCTTTTGTTCCAGATGTACTGACCTCCCACGTGTGTGCGCGCGCTAATCCTTCTCCTCTGGTTGCCTGTTGTTGGTGGTGGGGAGGGGAGGGGTGGAGAGAGAGAGAGAGAGAGAGAGACCCCTCTCCGCTGGAGCTGTGGAGGGATTAAAACCGCAAGTCTTTTCCTGTCATGAGATGAAGCTTTTTGCGCCCCAGAGCTGTGAAAGGCAGCCCTGATGCAGCAGCTCCCTTCGTTGTCAGCCGGACTGCAAAAGTGTCTCCGGCATTAGTTTAGCAGAAGAAAAGGAATATTCTTGGGTTAGTTCTGGTTCCCAGCACTAACTGCTGAACAGGAGCTGCTAAATGATTCAGCTCCATTGGCAACTGGAGTTGGACTGCATCACTCGTGGGACCCATCGTCTGAAATCGTCATCTTCCTTCCAGCACGGACAGGAAAGCTACAGATTGTAAGTTTTACACTCTCTCTCTCTCCCCCTCCTTTCGTCCGTCCATCCGTCTGTCTGTCTCTGTCTGTCTCTCTCTCCCCCTCCGCCTGTCTGTCTGTCTGTCTCTCTCTTTCTCTCTCTCTCTCTCTTTAATTTAGAGACGCGAATAGGAAAAGTGTGCGTAGAGGGAGATGGAGAGCACAAATTGTCTACCCTAGCTTAAAAGACCCAGAGGAAGATGCTGCGTCTGATCGGGTTGTTTGTTATTGCACAAGCGGCTACCTCGCTGCGTGGCAAAGGATTGCGCGCTGCCACTGCTGTGCCAGCCGCCAGGTTAAATTATGGGGGTAATTCCTGGCAGGCGGCTGCAGTACCAGGAATTCACTTGTGATCGGCATTCACTGTTGTTTGTTCTGGAGGACCCAATGAATGGGGAACAGTGGAACCAAAGGTACCGCAACCAGACAATCGGCAGATGGAACTGGAGATTACAGGGGAGAATTTTGCACAGGGGCAGCTGCTTTCCAGGGCAAGTTACTTTTTTGTTTTGTTCTGGGTTTCTTTTTTTTTGGGGGGGGGGAGAGGGGGTCAGGAAGGGAGGGCAGGGATTAACCAAGAGAAAGGTGGTAATCTCCTCGATCTGGATGACAGCAGCATCTTGGATTGTAGATGTGCTCGGTGGCCAGAGTTGTTGTGAGAGAGGATGGTAAGGAGTATAAAAGACTCTGGAGCCGTGTCTAGTTGCTGGGTTTCCTTTTTCCTCAATCGGTGTGTTGGCAGTCTTGGCCTGCTTTTAAACTCTCCTTCTTCCTGCCCAACACCAGCCAAAGGTTTGCCAGCTTCTGCGTTAATGCCCCCTCTCTTTCTTTCTCGCTACCCCCAAAAAACACCCCTGCTCATCTCCTTGAACGTATGGGATTTGGCTCTTCCCCTCTTTTCAAAACCTGTAATCCTTTTTCAAAACACAGCCTTTGATCCTAGGTTGGAAGATGAGGAATTTTCAGTATTTGGAGGCATTTCAAACAGGCTTTCTTAAATAGCTTTTCAAGGAGACAGTTAAGCCCTACTTTTGTGTAAGTTTGAAGTCTGGTCATTTACACACTGGAATCCAGAAAGCAGCAGATGCTGACTCTGAGATTTTAGAATAGAATAGAATAGAATAGAATAGAATAGAATAGAATAGTATAGAATAGAATAGAATAGAATAGAATAGAATAGAATATTGGCCGAATGTGATTGGACACACAAGGAATTTGTCTTGGTGCAAATTCTCTCAGTGAACATATAAGAAAAGATGCATTTGTCAAGAGGCAAGAATCATAAGGTACAACACTTAACAATAGTCATAGGGTACAATAAGCAATCAAATCATACTAGGAAACAGTCAATGTAAATCGTAACGATACAAGCGACAAGTTACAGTCATACAGTCACAAGTGATAAGGAGTGATAAGGAGTGATGAGAAGATTAATAGTAATAGTAATACAGACTTTGTAATAGTTGAACAGTGTTGAGGGAATTATGTGTTTAGCAGAGTGATGGCTTTCAGAGAAAAATTGTCCTTGTGTCTAGTTGTACCTGATGATTCTTGACTCTTGACAAATGTATCTTTTCTTTTATGTACACTGAGAGCCCTTGCACCAATTCCTTGTGTGTCCAATCACACTTGGCCAATAAAGAATTGTATTTGTATTTCTAGTTGTTCTGGTGTGCAGTGCTCTATAGCGTCATTTTGAGGGAAGGAGTTGAAACAGTTTATGTCCGGGATGTGAGGAGTCTAAATATTTTAGAGGAACAGCTAGGAAATGTATAGTCAGTTTCAAGGGTTCAAAGCGCTATCTCCATGATCCTCAATCCCAAATTTCTACAGTAAAATAATGTAATTTCTAATCAGTTTCTAGTTTAGGGACATCTCGGTAGAAAAGGTAGTAGCCACCCCTTCTGCCTGTTGTGTCGCTTGGAAGTGACATTTTAACTTCTCACAGTGTGTGAAGAAGAACTATAGAACTGCTGGTCCTCAACTTACGACTACCATTGACCCCCAAATTTATGTTGCTCAGTGAGCCATTTGAGTGAACTTTGCCCCCTTTTCCCAACCTTTCTTGCAACCATTAAGCGAATCACTGCAATTGTTAAGCGAATCCGTTTTCCCCATTGGACTTTGCTTGTCAGAAGGTCGCAAAAGGGGATCACATGACCCTGGGAGACTGCATCCGCGTAGGTTGCCAAGTGTGTCTGGATTTTGATTATGTGACTATGGGGAAGCTGCAACAGCTGTGTGGAAAACGGCCATAACTCACTGTTTACAATGTGGTTGTAACTTCAAATGGCCACTCAATGAATTATTGTAAGTTGAGGAGTATCTGTAAAATATATATATATATTTTGTGGGGGGAGAAATTTAGATAATAGTTGCAGTTTGGTCTGGGCATTAGAGTGATCGCAAAGTTCCAAGAAGCAGTTCCTGATTTCTTGACAGCTACTGGTGCTAAAACTACTTTGATTACACCCAGAGTGTGAGAGTGTTGTGGTTCACTGGCAGCCCCTTCAGACAGCAGCGGAATCGGATAGTGGGGAAGAACGGGGATCAGTCCAGGAGTCTGGAGAGGACTCGGAGGAGGGTCCTGCATCCGATTCAGAGATGGGGCCAGGACCATTTGGGAGTGGGGTGGGGTGCTGCCTCCGGAGTCTGGCAGCAGCGAGGCAGAGGAACAAGGGGAGCCTGTTCCCAGTGCGCATGTGCGCAGAGCTGCTAGAAGGCAAGAGCAGCTGAAACAAAAGGGGCAATTCGGGAGTAAGCTGGGAGGTGATTGCCCCTCCCATAAGGTAGATGTAGGACTTTACTTTTCTCTACATTGAATTTCATTTTGAATGTACCTTTTCTTTATGTATACTGAGAGTATTTACACTAAGACAAATTCCTTGTGTGTCCAATCACACTTGGCCAATAAAGTATTCTATCTGTTCTATTCTATTTTGTTAGATATGGCTCAGTGTTCTAGTCTGTCAAGATCCATCTGGATCTTGAGCCTATCTTCTTGGGTGTTAGCTATTCCTGCCAGCTTAGTATCATCTGCAAATTTGGGAAGTTCCCCTTCTATTCCCTCATCTAAGTCGTTAATGAAGATATTGAAGAGTGCTGGGCCTAAGACAGAACCTTGTGGCACCCCACTGCTTACTTCCCTCCATGTAGACTTAGACCCATTAAGGACTACTCAGTGAGTATGGTTTGTCAGCCAGTTGCAAATCCATCTAGTGGTGGTGCTATCTATTCCACTTTTTTCTAGCTTACTAAGAAGTAGGTTGTGGTCTACTTTGTTGAATGCCTTGCTGAAATCTAAATATATTATGTCCACAGTATTTTGCTGGTCTACTAATTTAGTCACTGTGTTGAAGAATGAAATAAGATTGGTTTGGCATGATCTGCTTTTAACAAACCTGTGCTGACTGCTAGTTATTACTTTACTTGTTTCTAGATGTTGGCAGATTTGTTTTTTTTTTAACTTTTCCAGTATCTTCCTGGGTATTGATGTTAGGCTGATTGGTTTATAGTTTCCTGGGTCTATTTTTTTTTTCCTTTTTTGAAGATGGGAACCACATCAGCTCTTTTAAAGTCCTCTGGTAGTTCCCCGGTGCTCCAGGATTTTTGAAAGATATGCTGTAGTGGTTCTGAGATGACCTCTGCCAGCTCCTTTAAAACTCTGGGATGTAATCCATCAGGCCCTGGTGATTTGTTTTCATCAAGATTAGACAGGTGTTCTCTTACTATTTTTTTTGCTTATTTTAACTTTTATTTCTGGTCTGTCTTTTACAGTTATGTTTTGGGTGGGTTGAGCTTTAGTTTCTTTTTGCGTGAAGACGGATGCAAAGAATGAGTTAAGCAGTTCTGCTTTCTCTCTGTTGTCTGTTACTTCCTTGCCATCTTCTCTTTTTAGTGGACTGACTGTTTCCTTGATTTTTTTCTTGTTATTTTTTTTTTGTTGGAAGAAACTTTTTTTATTATCTTTGACTTTTGTTGAAGTCTTTGTTCGTTCTGAGCTTTTGCTATCCTGACTTCATCTTTGCAGATTCTGGCTATCTGCTGATATTCTGCCTTAGTTGTACGTCCTTCTTTCCATTTTTTGTACTTGTCCTTCTTTTCTTTCAATTTGCCAGAGAGAAGCAAAGTCATTCACTCTGTTTGGATTCATTCTTGAAGCTCTTTTTATTTCTGTTGGTTTTTTTTTTCTAGTTCATTTGACACTTCTGAAAAATCTGAAGTAGAACAACTCTTTATTTTCCCGTAAGTAACATCCAAATGCAGGGAGAGAGCTGAGGTCAGATCAATGGAATCAATGGCATTGATCCCATAATCAAGTTAAGCACGTTGTACAAAGGCTGTTTGTGACTTTCAGACAGGTTAAAACAGGTCACAGCATCTGCATTTTTAGAGAGCCAATTTGGTCTAGTGATTAAGGCACCGGGCTAGAGAAACCAGGACATGGTGAGTTCTGGTCCCCGCCTTAGGCATGAAAGCCAGTTGGATGACTGTGGGTCAATCACTAGGAAACTGTGAATTTTGATCCCCATTTTAAGCATGAAAGTCAGGTAGTCCTCTACTTGCAACCATTCATTTAGTGTGACCATTATAACAGGCCTCAAAAAAAAAAAAGTGACAATCATTCTTCATCCTCACAACCATAACAACATCCCAGCGGTCATGTGTATCAAAATTCCAGTGCTTGGCTACCAGCGTTTATTTACCGGGGTGGGCTTCAAAAATTTCAGCAACTGGTTCTCTGCCTAGGCGCTGGGTGGGCGTGGCCATGGTGGGCGTGGCCTAATAGGCCTCCTGTATCACAGTAGGGGGGCATTTTTGCCCTCCCCAGCCTCCTGGGGAGGGTGAAAACAGCCTCCCCTGGGTTCTAGAGGCCCTCCGGTGGCTGGAAATGGGCCCATTTTTTGGACTTCCAAAACTTCTGGGGGCCCCGTTTTTACCTCACATCCAAAACTGGCCACATGGAGACTCCTGGGAGAGACAGGGGGGCAGGCTGGGGTGAACGGGACCAGTCAGGGGTGGCCATTACATTAGCTATGGGTTTGCCTGAACCTAGGCAAACCTGTAGTAGCCTATCCCTATTGATTTACAACAGTTATAGCCATGCGATTGTGACCTTCCCAGCTGCCTTCTAACAAGCTAAGTCAGTGAGGAGAAAACCAGATTCGCCAAACAGCCACACTTAACAACCACTGGAAATTCTTGTCTCAATTCCGGCCATAACTCGAGGACTGCCTATAATTCCTTTTCACAGTAGAGTTTTTTTTTTTTTAATGCATCTTTCACAGATATCCAATCAACACCCTTTCTTATGAGGCTGTACAGTTAGCAGCTTCTTTCCCCTTAAAATGAATTTACAGTTTTTTCTGGGAAGCAACTGCTTTTTTAAATCCTTCAGTTAGAATGAATGTGAGAGAAGTTGTTAAAGAAAAGTAATCGTTCTCGGTACAGCCCTTCAATTAAGCAAAAAGTACATTTCTTTTTAAAAAAGAAATGTAAGTGGGAGAAAAATACTTTTAGCCGAATTGCAGGAAAATTTCCATTTGCCATAAGCAGAGCCATAACTTTAATCAGTTCAAAAATAGTTCAAGCTTAAAGGCAAAGCTTCTCCCGCATATGTTTTCTAGTCAAAACCAATGTCTTAATTATACCTGGATACCAGTCAGCAACCAATACTGGATAAAGGTAAAGATTCCTCTTGCACATACATGCTAGTCGTTTCTAACTCTAGGGGGCAGTGCTCATCTCCGTTTCTAAGCTGAAGAGCCAGTGCTGTCGGATGATGTCTCTGTGGTCCTGTGGCTGGCATGACTAAATGCTGAAGGCACACGGAGTGCTGTTACCTTCCCACCAAAGGGGTCCCTATTTTTCTACTTGCATTTTTTAAGTTGCTTTTGAACTGCTAGGTTGACAAGTAACAGGATCGATCTGGAGCTCTGTTATCAGCTGCAAGAGGCCTTGCCACTGCAGAAGAAGATATTCCTGAAGGCTTGTGACTGTGAAAAGGAGGCTAGGGGCAACACATGCAAGTGAAGTTAGTCAGTGGATGATATCCCCCGAAAATAAGACCTGGTGCCTTTTTTGGTGGAAAAAAATATAAGAAAAGCTCTTATTTTTGCAGGAACATGGTAAATAATATGTCAGAGATATCTGAAGGGGTGGTTAAAAAAAGAAGTAATGATGGCATTCTTGACCATGAGATCCAAACCACACCTCCTCTTTTACAGGCATTGTACAGGTGAAACTCAAAAAATTAGAATATCGTGCAAAAGTTCATTTATTTCAGTAATGCAACTTAGAAGGTGAAACTAATATATGAGATGGACTCATTACATGTAAAGCAAGATAGTTCAAGCCGTGATTTGTCATAATTCAGATGATTATGGCTTACAGTTCATGAAAACCCCAGATCCACAATCTCAGAAAATTAGAATATTGTGAAAAGGTTCAATATTCTAGGCTCAAAGTGTCTCACTCTAATCAGCTAAGTAAGCCATAACACCTGCAAAGGGTTCCTGAGCCTTTAAATGGTCTCTCAGTCTGGTTCAGTAGGAAGCACAATCATGGGAAAGACTGCTGACCTGACAATTGTGCAGAAAACCATCACTGACACCCTCCATAAGGAGGGAAAGCCTCAAAAGTTAATTGCAAAGGAAGTTGGATGTTTCCAAAGTGCTGTATCAAAGCACATTAATAGAAAGTTATGTGGAAGGGAAAAGTGTGGAAGAAAAAGGTGCACAAGCAGCAGGGATGACCACAGCCGGGAGAGGATTGTCAGGAAAAGGCCATTCAAAAGTGTTGGGGACTTTCACAGGGAGTGGACTGAGGCCGGAGTCAGTGCATCAAGAGCCACCACACACAGACAGATCCTGGACATGGGCTTCAAATTTCGTATTCCTCTTGTCAAGCCACTCCTGAACAACAAACAACATCAGAAGCATCTTACCTGGGCTAAAGAAAAACAGAACTGGTCTGTTGCTCAGTGGTCCAAAGTCCTCTTTACTGATGAGAGCAACTTTTGCATCTCATTTGGAAACCAAGGACCCAGAGTCTGGAGGAAGAATGGAGAGGCACACACTGCAAGATGCTTGAAGTCCAGTGTGAAGTTTCCACAGTCTGTGTTGATTTGGGGAGCCATGTCATCTGCTGGTGTTGGTCCACTGTGCTTCATTAAGCTCAGGGTCAACGCAGACGTCTACCAGGAGATTTTGGAGCACTTCATGCTTCCTTCCTCAGATGAGCTTTATGGGGATGCTGACTTCATTTTCCAGCAGGACTTGGCACCCGCCTACACTGCCAAAAGTACCAAACCCTGGTCCAATGACCATGGGATTACTGTGCTTGATTGGCCAGCAAACTCGCCTGACCTGAACCCCATGGAGAATCTATGGGGCATAGATGAGAGACATGAGACCAAACAATGCAGAAGAGCTGAAGGCCCCTATTGAAGCATCCTGGTCTTCCATAACGCCTCAGCAGGCTGATAGCTTCCATGCCACACCACATTGAGGCAGTCATTGCTGCAAAAGGGGCCCAAACCAAGTACTGAGTACATATGCATGCTTATACTTTTCAGAGGTCCGATATTGTTCTATGTACAATCCTTGTTTTATTGATTGCATGTAATATTCTAATTTTCTGAGATTGTGGATTTGGGGTTTTCATGAGCTATAAGCCATAATCATCACAATTATGACAAATCACGGCTTTGCATGTAATGAGTATCTCATATATTAATTTCACCTTTTAAGTTGCATTACTGAAATAAATGAACTTTTGCATGATATTCTAATTTTTCGAGTTTCACCTGTAGATGCAAAACAACCTCAGACCCTATGCAATCTTGTCAATGTGAATGAGAGGCTATTAAATATCCTTGTTTTAAGTTTGTTCCCCGTAACAATTGCCATTTCTCTTCTTGGTACAATAGACTTTAAACATCTTTAGTTCCTTAATGATCTGCATGGCATATTTTACTTGGCACACGATTTACATAAATGAAGGAAAGAAGCTCCTATATCTTAGTTTTTGATCCAGTTTTGGCACTGAATAAAAATCCTGAGATTAGAAGGGATACCTGAGCTGTTTTATCTGGGAACACTGATGCTCTCCTGCTCATTATTTTTTTAGCTTTTGTTGAAGATGAATCTAGTGAATTTTTGTGAAAGGGAGGGGTAGACAATAAAAGAATTAATCATGGAAGAATTCCAAGCACATTCTCATTAAAAAAAATTGGAACTACACAGTTGCAGTACTCTGAATATTTTTTGGTGATTTGCGAAACAGATGATCTGATGGTAGCACTGGGGCCTTAAAATCCTTCCTCTGTATTTCAGATCGGTTGCAAAGCTTTCTTCCCTTTGGATTAGCAAAGTCTGTTCTTTCTGACGATGACCTTAATGGTACAATGTTGGTCAGGCTGAATTTTTCTTTTCCTTTTGCAACCTGCTTTGACTTCAGTTACATTTTACATTCATTCTATTGTGAGTCAAATGGACAGATTGGAGTAAAAAGAGCACTTAGTTTAGTAAAGATAATATAGAAGAACAGCTAGGCTGGCTGAGATCCAAAGGCTTTGTATTGTCCTGTTGCTTGTCTCTGTAGATTCCAGCCAGATAGCCAGAGAAACTAAGAAACCTAGACACAGGAGATGAGGATAACAACATTCTTCTTGGGTTCACTGGTCAACAGCGTGTCTTCAACACAGAATGTCATATATAGGCATCCAGACAAGCTGTGCTTGATAGAACTATTATTCTATATGAATCCTCAGTCTGGCAGCTGTTATCGCATTTTCTTCTAGCAACCTCTTAAGAGATGTGTGCTTGTCTTGAGTATTTTGCTTTGACCTAAGGACGTCCAGAGTTGGTGTCAAACTTGGAATATTTGGAACAGCTTGTAAGTTTATTTAATCAATTTATATGGCCTGATCAAGGAGAGAAGCAAAACTAAGGAGAAATTTCCTGACAAAGAAATTTCCTGACAAAGAATCAGTGGAACAACTTGCCTCCAGAAGTTGTGGATGCTCCAACACTAGAAGTTTTTAAGAAGAGATTGGATAACTTTTTGTCTGAAGTGGTGTGGGCAGTGGTGGCATTCATTTTTTTTTACTACTGGTTCTGTGGGCGTGGCTTGGTGGGCGTGGTGTGGCTTGGTGGGTGTTACTTGGTGAGTATGGTGGTGGAAGGAAACTGTAAAATCTCCATTTCCACTCCACCCCTGTAACCTGCTTTCTAGATCCATTCTCCTGTGCAAAGCAACTAAAAAAGACCCAGCCGATCAGCTCGGATTCGGGAGGCAGCAAATAAATGGGGGCAGGGCCAACCAGAGGTTGTATTTACCGGTTCGCTGAACTACTCAAAATTTCCGCTACTGGTTCTGACATGCAGGGTTTCCTTTCTAAGCAGGAAGTTGGTCTAGAAGATCTCCAAGGTTCCTTCCAACTCTGTTATTCTATTCTATTCTATTCTATTCTATTCTATTCTATTCTATTCTATTCTATTCTATTCTATTCTATTCTGGGGCTGATAACATCAGATTAAAATGAATAACAAAAAATATGTGGAAGGGTAACCATGGTCATTTTTCTAAAGCTTTGTAGAACAGGCTCAACCAACACCTACCAAATGCTTGCAGGAAAATCCAGGTTTTCAAGGCCTTAGAGGGTAATGCCATCTAAATCCTGGGGCTTATTCTGTTCCATAGGGCAGGCTCAGCAATAGAGACATCAAATGATATTGTTTCAGAAAGCAATGCCAGAGTTATACCTACCCTGTCAGGTCTTGTGGGATGAGCAGAAATAATCAAAAGTCAGTGATCCTGCAAATAATCTGATCCTTTGTGCACAAGGGTACTAAAAGCGGTAACCTATTGAAATATACTCAGAATCCTACTGGGAGTCCATGTGAGCTCACAGAGTAGTGGTATTCCATAGGCATACCTTGGTGTACCCATAACTACTTATACCATTGCACCAATGGCAGCTGGGGGATGGACTTCACACAAAAATGTGATGACCTCAAGACCTTGAGCAGGGCCTCCTCATCCAGAAATAGGCAAAACTGCTATACAAGATGAACTTGTGCAAAAGTCATCTTGTACACAACAGTCACCTACTCTTTGAGCAGAAACCAATAGTCCCTCAATATCCTTGAGTTCGCCACTTGGTCGGCCTGGTAGAATGTCACTGATGATATTTTTTCCTGAGAGGACTTAACCAACAAGGAGAGATATAGATATAATTCATAGGTGGCCATACTTAGCCCTAAAGATCCTTCGGGATCAATAGTTTCAAACTCTTTCCCATAAGACCAAGCCTGTTAGTGTTCCAAACAATTTCAAAGGATCTGCACAAGCTGTAGTCCATCTCAGAACAGGCCCACAAGACTGTATCCAACAAATGTTTCAATGAGTGTCCATACAGGTATGTTCTGACTACTTTTTGCCTAGAGATCCTTGGTTACCTTGAACAGGGCCACCGGCAGCTATTTCAAGACCCCATAAGGATTGAAGAATAATGACATTTTTCTGCCTTTATAGTCACAAGGTAATCCTTAATAATGGCTCTTACCTGGCCAGGTTCAGTTTTCATTTACCTCCAATGGTGATCTAGACACCTCTCATCATGCCATTTCATTGCCAAAGTTCCGGTCCGGTACAAGAAATCAGGAAGCAAGGTGACTGAAATGAATACAGGTTTATTGCATGCTAATGGTCTCTACAAGAATCTGAACTACTAATGGTCAAAGCAAACTGACAGTAGATAAGAGTGAATAGAGGGATGTAGTGGCTCAGTAGCTAAGACGTTGAGCTTGTCGATCAGAATGGTCGGCAATTTGGCGGTTCGAATCCCTAGCGCCACATAATGGAGTGAGCTCCTGTTACTTGTCCCAGCTTCTACCAACCTAGCATTTTGAAAGCATGTAAAAAAAATGCAAGTCGAAAAGTAAGGACCACCTGGTGGGAAGGTAACAGAGTTCCACGTGCCTTCAGCATTTACTCATGCTGGCCACATGACCATGGAGACATCTTCGGACAGCACTGGCTCTTCGGCTTAGAAACAGAGAGTTGAGCACAGCCCCTAGAGCTGGAAATGACTACCATGTATGTACACTGGGAACCTTTACCTTTACCTAAGGGTCTCTACAAGAATCTGAACTACTAATGGTCAAAGCAAATTGACAGATATTTCAACAGAATTCAATGTGAGTTGGACTTAGATCTCTTGTGAGCATGAAGGGACTCAAGACTGATGATGTGCTTGACTTCAGGCTCATCCTTGTCATCTCCTACACTTCCTCTGAAAACTGTGAAACTGTCTGGGATCATCAGATGCGGAGAATCTGCACAGATACAATCAGATCCAAGACATTTGTCATTATTAGCCATCAAGGTCTCAACGAACTCTATACAGGTAGTCCTCAACTTACGACCACAACTGAGCCCAACATTTATGTTGCTAAGTGAAACATTTGTTAAAGGAACTTTGCCCCATTTTACAACCTTTTACACGGCTGTTCATTGAATCCGGCTTCCCAATTGATTTGGCTTGTCAGAAGGTCACAAAAGGGAATCATGTGATCCCCGGGATGCTGCAACCGTCACAAATATGAGATGGTTGCCAAGCACCTGAATTTTAATCACCTGACCATGGGGATGCGGCAATGGGTGTAAGTGTGTAAAATGGTCATAAGTCGCTTTTTTCAGTGCCATTGACCAGTCGCTACATGAACTGTTGTAAGTCGGGGACTACCTGTATCAGAGTTGAAGAATGACTGTCTTCCCTCTTTGAAGCCCATCAAGCATCATATCCTTATTTTCCCTGACTACCACTTGAAACCAGCAAGTTTTGTTCTAACCTTGAATTCTTGATCAATGTAAATTTTGTTCTAACTGTTGTGGTTAGCCAGCAGCAGGCTGAGGAGAGCGAGGACTCAGATGAGGGGCCAGGACCATTAGGGAGTGGACTGCTGCCTTCAGAGATTGTGGGGGCTGGCAGCAGTGATGAGGAAGCTCCTGAGGAGCCTGTGCCAAGTGCGCATGAGTGCAGGATTGCTTGCAGGAAAGAGCAGCTACAACAGCACAAGTGACTTGGGAGTAAGGATGCAAGGTAATTGCCCTTCCTCCAAGAAGATAAAAGGCAGCTGTGCAGCAAACGTACTTCGTAGGAAGCAAAGATATTTTGAAACTCAGCCTCGTGGACATTACAGTTGGTATTTGAAGACTCTTGTGTTGTAAGCTATTTCTTATCTGTTGTTTTTGGCAGCTTTGCAAAAACTTGGCAAGGCTCTTTCTTGTTGGAGCTAATTAGTTGAAAGCAGCCTTTTATCTGTGAAGAAACAGAATTCATAGACGAAACATTAAAAGGTTGTGCTGCTGCCTTTGTCTTGTGTTTGCTCTCTTGGAAACAGGTTTGGGTCAGAACACTAACCTTGAAACGAGACCTCTTGAGTCCACTCTTCTTTCCATGCTCGTGGTGAAAAAGGATTATTTTTCTTCCCACCAAACCGACAGCTCATGAATCCTGTGGATCTTCTGCCTTGCTCCAGAGAGGCTAGCAAGGCTCACATTAAAGTATATTAAAGAGTTTCCTTGCAGCCTGGAAGCTTTGGGAAAAAAATTGTTTGTTTGCTTGCTCATTACTGTTTTTATATAATGCAAATTCCATGCGGGCTCTAAGCAGTTTGTCTAGGTCTTTAACATTAAAAAAAGCCTTCTTTGAAAGCTGCAAAGAGATTCTCCTTCTTTAGCAACTCATTTTAGCAACATTATAAACTAAGCGTTCTTGAGAAATGAAGGCAGCTTGCATTCTGCCTTGCGTGCCCGATGCCAGATGACTGAATGTAGAATGTAGAATTCTTTATTGGCCAAGTGTGATTGGACACAAGGAATTTGTCTTTGGTGCATATGCTTTCAGTGTACATAAGAAAAAAAAAATCAAGAATCATATGTGATTCTTATACTTAGTGATAGTCATAGATTACTAATAAGCAATCAAACCATACTAGGAAGCAAATAAAACAATATAAAATGTAAAGATGCAAGCAGTACGGTTATAGTCATAAGTGGGAAGAGATAGATAATAGGAAGGATGAGAAAAATAACAGTAATACAGTCTTACCAAGTAATTTGACAGTGTTGTGGGAATTAGTTTTTAGCAGAGTGAGGTTTTTTTTCTGCAGTTCTAATTATCTGTTGAAGTCTATGTCTGTCTTGTTTGGTTGCAGAGCCAAATGATGGGTTTGCTTATCAAATTTATGATGGTGTCTTCATTACACTAAATGTGGTTTCTCTGTTGTGGGAGCATTGAACAAACCACAATTTAATCCTTATGTACAAACCTGTTGTGGATTTTCTGAAATCTGCTTGGTAGTAGTGAATGATGATTCAATGACCTATTTTATCTCAGAAGCAATTTCTCTATCTTTTCTGTCACGTTAAGGTTCCTCCATATATATATATATACTATATGTATGTATGTATGTATGTATGTATGTATGTATGTCATTCAGCTTTGTTTGGGTATTTTCCCATGTCATTGTAGTTGTGCTTTTAAAGTTGTAGCAACATTTCGGCAGCAACTTTAAAAGCACAACTACAATGACGTGAAAATACCCGAACAAAGCTGAATGCCATACATGTAAGTACCCGCGAAAACTTAAGAAAACATATATATATATATAGTTTTGAAGGGGAGCGATGATTTACTTCTAAACTGATTTTTTAAAATTGAAGGCAACTTGATTTTTCTTCTGATGGGGTCAACCAAAAAGACATGATAACCATTTCAGAAATGTAGATCAGCTTTTCTTAATCTTCTCCAGACCAGAGAACACCAACCCATTTTAAATAAGAAACACTGGTTACTGTTTCATCATCTTCTTTTAATGACCCCCATAATCCCTTGCGTGGTAAAGTCTGGACAACTGAATGGAGCTGAGTGTTTACTGGCCAGATGCCCTTCCTGTTGCCAATGTAGAGTTTTGTTCAGCAGATAAATTCTCATTGTGCCCAGAGAGAGAAATATCTGCCTCTACCTAGGATTGAACTCACAGCCTCCTTCTTCAACTCTGACTGGATTGTGGGGAATGGAAGGATTTATACTGTCCTTGAAGACAGCTGGTCATTTGCATCCTTTTAGAGGGTAGTTGAAGCACTTGACGGTTTATCTGTGTCCTCAGGGTCACCTGGTTCCTGCAGTCTGCAATTTTTCCGTCTGGAAATCCATTCCTACTCCCACACCATTCAAAGGGTGTTCATCCCAAATTGTATGGCTAAAAATATGTAGAGATTCTCAGTCATCAGGTCATTATTGTCCCAAAGGTGTTTTTTTTTTAAGAGGCAGCTGGACTTTCTGGTTTTTTTCCCTTTTGAAGATGTTTCGCTTCTCATCCAAGAAGCTTCTTCAGCTCTGACTGGATGGTGAGAAATGGTAGGATTTATATTCCTTCCATTGAAAACAAAAACACCATCGGGATCTCAAGAGTTTATTTTCTATGCCATAGTACATTTGAAGAACCATAGCTTTTCATTTCGTGGTAAGCTTCCTAAGGATTATGAGATCATCAGTTATGAACTTAATGGGATTTGTGACTGGGGTTTATATGTCAAGGTATATTCATCAATGTCTGGGCTGAGCTTCCTTAAAGGAAATCTCTATAACAAACACCTGTGAAGTGTTCACAGCACTCTGATTGCCCAGGGAACACACTGTAAGGCAGGGGTCCCCAACCACCGGGCCGCGGACCGGTACCGGGCCGTGGAACATTTCCTACCGGGCCGCTGGTTTGCTGGGCGCCGCCATCTTGTTTGACAAGAAGGTGCTTCCGGGTGAGCTTTTCTGGTTGGAAAGCGGCGTTTGGGTCCTGAAAGAATCCTCGTGCCTTAGTTTCATCAAAGGGGTGGGGGGGGGCTTTGAACGAAACTAAGGCGCAAGGATTCTTTCAGCACCCAAGGCAAGGCGAGCCGAGCGACCGTCCCGAAGCCGTCCCGAAGCAAAGCCCATTGACAAAGGTACAAAGGAGGAGTTGAAGGTGGCGGGGAGAAGCGGGGGACGGCTGGCTGGCCGGTTGCTAGGCTCGCCTTGCCTTGTCATGCGTGCTGATGCCGGTATCGGGCTGCGGATCATTTTGTGATGCCGGTACCGGGCCGTGGCACAAAAAAGGTTGGGGGCCACTGCTGTAAGGAACACGAATGGAAGGCTGAAGAAGTTGCTCTTCATCCAAAGGCATTTGTAAAGCGTTTTCAATCTTCACAGGCGATTTCCTCCTCTGCCTTTTTTAGCCCACTGGTAAAATGTCACCCTTTTCACTTGGTGTAACAAAAGGATTGATTGTCACATCCATGGATAGCATTTCCTTCATTTCACTGAAAGATTGAAGGGTCAGAAAGGGCATGCATATTGTAGCTGTAAAAGAGTGGAAAGTGTGAGAAGTCACTTCAGTGTGTGTGCCCACATACACACGTATAAATAGTCTTTGAGTCTGTAGAGATTCTCAGTCATCCAGGTCGTGGTTATCCCAAAGGTGTTTTTCTCAGGAGGCAACTGGACTTTCCTGGGTTTTTTTTTTTTCCTTTTGAAGATGTTTCGCTTCTCACCCAAGAAGCTTCTTCAGCTCTGACAGGAGAGTGGGGAATGGAATCCTGTCAGAGCTGAAGAAGCTTCTTGGATGAGAAGTGAAAAGTTTTCAACAGGAAAAAAAACAGAAAGTCCAGTTGCCTCCTGAAAAAGCACCTTTGGAACAACCATGGCCTGGATGACTGAGAATCTTTACAGATTTTTAGCTATACAATTTTGGATGAACACCTATTGAATGGTGTGGAATAGATTTCCAGAGGAAAAAAATTGCATACTACAGGAACCAGGACCACCACACAGGTGAGCCTGAGGACATAGATAAACCTCCAAGTGGCCTCAATGACTCTCTAAAATGGATGCAAATGATCAGTGGTCTGTAAGGAGTATAAATCCTTCCATTCCCCACCATCATCCAGTCAGAGCTGAAGAAGAAGTGAAACATCTTCAGTAGAAAAAAACAGAAAGTCCAGTTGCCTCCTGAAAAAGCAGCTTTGGTACAGATAATCTTTGACATACAACAGTTCGTTTAGTAACTGTTCCAAGTTACAACTGCACTGAAAAAAGTGACATGACCATTTTTCACATAACTGTCGCAGGATCCCAATGGCCACATGATCAGAATTCAGGTACTTGGCAATTGGTTCATATTTATGATGGTTGTAGTCATGTGTGTTACCATTTATGACCATCTGACAAGCAAAGAAAATCAGATTTACTTAACAACCATGTTACTAACTTAATAACTGCAGTGATTAACTTAACAAATGTAGCAAGAAAGATTGTAAAGTAGGACAAAACACACTGAACAACTGACTCACTTAGCAATGGAAATGTTGGGCTCATTTATGGTTGTAAGTCGAGGACTATCTGTACACTCATAAGAAGGACCTCATGGGATAACCTGAGGAAGCAAAACCTATCTTTAGTTTAATGTACTCTGAGAAAAGATTTATTTAAAGATGAAGGGTGAAGATGGCATTTTGCAATTATTAATAATTTGTACTGCATCTTTCACCGTGTAAAGTAATGGCCAGGTTTTAGCTCATGTAATCTCAACATGAAACCAATGACATGTGGATAAGAAAGAAAAAATGTGACCTGCTCACAGCTACCCATTTTACAGGCAAACAGGAAATCTGATCTTTGTGTCCCATCTTCACATCCTTATCTTTGATCAGCTGTGTTAAATTGAATGAGGCAAGAAGCATGGTGAAATTTAAATGAATCAAATCAATACCCCAAAGTACAGATAATGGGAATTTGCTCTTCTCTAAGATACGAAATCCTAAAGGTGCTTTTCCAAGAGGCAATTGGACTTTCTGGGATTTTTTTTTTGGGGTGGGGGGAGACATTTCACTTCTTACCCAAGAAGCTTCTTCAGCTCTGACAGGATGGTGTAGAACGGAAGGATTTATATTCCTTGCAGACAGCTGGTCGTTTGCATCCATTTTACAGAATAGTTGAGGCCACTTGGAGGTTTATCTGAGTAGTGCTAATGGTTCCTGTAGTCTGCATTTTTTTCTGGAAATCTGTTCATACACACAAAGTTGTGTCCTCGTCTATATCTAGGACAGCAATTTGATACTATCTACTTCTTAAATACAGATAGTCCTTGACTTACGACCATAACTGAGCACCAAATTTATGTTGCTAAGTGAAATGTTTGTTAAGTGAAATTGCCCCGTTTTATGACCATTCTTGCCACAGTCAGAACTAGGGGCTTCCGACACAAGTTCTCGAACTTCAACTCCCAGAGTTCTTGAGCCAGCATGGTTGACTCAGGAATTCTGGGAGTTGAAGTCCACAGGTTGTAAATGCTAAATAAAATGCTAGATAAAGGACACCTTTTCACACCCGCATATTTACAGTGCTGCTTTAGGCACAGTTTGTTGACAGTGCAGCACTGTGCTGGTGAGAAAAAAAGAGGATTTTTCCACTGGTTGAAATATCTCCCACCTTGTAGATGACCCCCACTCTGTCAAGGACCTTGGAGTACCCATCTGTAATGATCTAAGTACTACAGCCCACTGTAACCACATAACCAAAAAGGCATTAAGAGTTGTTAACCTAATCCTGCATAGCTTTTTCTCTGGTAATATCACACTACTAACTAGAGCATACAAAACATTTGCTAGACCAATACTCGAATACAGCTCATCTGCCTAGAACCTGCATTACATATCCAACATTAACGCAATCAAGAGAGTCCAGAGATATTTCATGAGAAGAGTTCTCCACTCCTCTACTTGCAACAGAATATCTTATGCCACCAGACTTGAAATTTTAGGCTTAGACAACTTAGAACTACACTGCTTTCGGTCCGACCTAAACATAGTACATAAAATTATCTATTGCAATGTCCTACCTGGCAATGACTACTTCAGCTTCAACCACAACAATACACGGTCAAACAATAGATACTAACTCAATGTAAACCACACCAAACTCAATTGCAGGAAACACGACTTCAGCAACAGAGTGGTCAATGCCTGGAATACACTACCTGTGGTTTCTTCCCCAAACCCCAAAACTTTAACCATAGACTGTCTACTGATGACCTCACCCTTTTCCTAAGAGGTCTGTAGGGAGCATGCATAAGCACACCAATGTGTCTACCGTCCCTGTTCTAACGTTTTCTTTTATTCATATCCATTTCATGTATTAATAATCATGTTTATACTTATATCTGTTATTTAATATATGCTTGACAAATAAATAACTTAACATAAATAACATATTTGCACAACAAAGCTAACTGGGAGGATTAGTTTAAGTTTAATGTTCTTTAACCCGAGAGTTGAGTGAAAGATATTGTTGTGGACACAACTGCTCAGTAAGTTTCATTCAAGCTGACGTCTCCCTTATTTTGTGTTCTTCGTTGGGCGATCCAATGAGAAGTAGGCATCTCAATGAAGGCCAGGTCAAAAGAACAAGGAGAGTGCCAGGATATGTATGAACTCTGCCTTGCTTCCTGCTAGAAATCCTACATCTATCTGATGAAATTGGGGGAAAAAAATCAGCTGGGAGACCAGCGTATACGATGTGCATGGTAGAAAGAGACCGACTTCACGGAACCCAAACCCTTAAATTTGGGGACAGCAGAGAGAGATTCCTTAAGTGACTGGCTTCTCAATTTATGCCATTTTTGTCTAAGCTGTGGGATGAAATGCTTGTCTGTACAGAATGATATGGTCTCCCTGTATTTTTGCCATCAGAGCGTTTTTGCTAACGCAGAGTAGAATAGTCAAATTGTATGGTTGGAAGTGACCCATAATTTATAGAGGCTGTGATATATTAGAGATTCAGAAGTTTTCATCACCTTCCTGGACAGATTCACTCTCTATTGATTCAGACCTTTCAGCAATCAATTGAAATTCATGACGTGTCCTGGATGCGAACTAGGAAGTCTTGCGTAAAAACTATTATCAGAAGATCTCTTCATAGCTATCTGAACTCTTTACTGTTTCCCTCCCTGCTTCATTATTTTGTTTGTTAGGCTAAATATGTGCTGTGTTCTGGACAAATTGGTTTCAAGGCTCCTCTGTGTTACAGGCAGTCCTCGACTTACAACAATTCATTTAGTGACCATTCAAAGTTATAACGCCCCTGGGAAAAAAAGGGACTTATGACCATTTTTCACGCTTACGACCGTTAAAGCATCCCCAGGGTCACATGGTTTACATTCGGATGCTTGGCAACTGACTCACATTTATGACGGTTGCAGGTTCCTGGAGTCACACAATCCCCGTTTTCCAACCTTCTGACAAGCAAAGTCAATGGGGAAGCCAGATTCACTTAACAACCGTGTTACTAATTTAAGAATTGTGGCAATTCACTTAACAAATGGGGCAAGAAAAGTAAAATGGGGCAAAACTCACTTCACAAATTTTTCACTTAGCAGCATGAATTCTAGGCTCAATTGTGATCGTAAGTTGAGGACTACCTGTATAAGGATTATTTTATAGACACACAAAAGATGCGTCTGAACTGAAAGTCTGTCATCCAGGCCCTGGTTGTCCCAAAGCTGCTTTTTCAGGAGGCAACTAGACTTTCTTCTTTTTTCTTTTAAAGATGTTTCGCTTCTCATTTGAGAAGCTTCTTCAGTTCTGACAGGATGGTGGGGAATGGAAGGATTGATACTCCTTGCAGACAGCTGGTCATTTGTAAGTTTTTAGAGGGTCCTTGAAGCACTTGGACCCAGTGGACCCAGATTCAAGTGCTTCAACAACCCTCTAAAAGGATGTGAATGACCAGCTGTCTGCAAAGAATATCAATCCTTCCAATTCCCTACTATCCTGTCAGAGTTGAAGAAGCACCTTGGATGAGAAGTGAAACATCTTCAAAAGAAGAAACCAGAAAGTCCAGTTGCCTCCTAGGAATCCATCTCCATACTACTTTCTATCATAGTGGTTTACCAATGAATTCACTACTAAAGTATGAATGCAAGACATTAAGATAAGATGATATGAGATGAGATGAGAAGATACCAGAACAGAACAGAACAGAACAGAATATAACAACAGAGTTGGAAGGGACCTTGGAGGTCTTCTAGTCCAACCCCCTGCTTAGGCGGGAAACCCCATACCATTTTAGACAAATGGTTGTCCAATCTCTTCTTAAAAACTTACAGGTTTTTGTTGTTGTTGGAGCACCTACAACTTCTGGGTGCAAGTTGTTCTACTTATTGTTGTAACTGGAACATGGTGGCTCACATGATTAGGACGTTGGATTGGAGGTTAGCAAGTCTTTGTTTGAGATCTGAGTGCTGCCATGGGACAGGGTGAGCTCTCATCCTTTGCTCCAGCAAAGCTTTTATGTGGGGGACATAAAAGGAACACACCCCCAACTGAGGGTTCCCTAGGCAACAGTGATGTCACCGGCTAATCATTTCAACCTGGAAGCACCTCAGTGAGTGACATGAGTGCAATACAATCTCTGCCACAGAAACACATATTAAACCTTTATTTGATAAATAGAAAATATTCCCTTTTCTGGAACAGATAAGTCACACATTTCTGACAACCATTCTTCGGCATCTGGAATAATATCACTTTTCCAATTTCTTAATTCAGTTTTTTAATTATCCTCTGTGTTCAGTGCAGCCATCATGCCCAATAAAGGGTGAAATTCCAAAGGTTCGCATGTATCCTTCTTATGGGTAAAAGATTGGTTCTTCAATATTAGAAAGGTAACTTCAGGGTCTGATTATAGACCGATGATTAGATGATGATTGTGTCTTATGAAAAAAAAAAGTCCATAGGCAAAGATTAAACAGGATAATTACTATGAAATATGATTATCTTTCATTAAAAGTGTTTCACAGAAAAAAAGAAAAGATAGATAGGCATGAGAAATCCTTGTACTTATGATTTATCTTGTCGTTATTGCATTAGCTCTTATTTTGTTTTGTTTTTTTCTGAAAGCTTTCGCTCCATTTTGCTTTATTTTGTCAACTAACCAAAGTGGGGAAAAACATTGCATTCTAAGTGCCATCTTTACAGTAAGGAATAGAGGAAGTCTTTGCTTACTGAAGGCATTTGGCTCTAATGCGCCACAGTGGTGCCACAGTTAGAGTGTAGTACTGCAGGCTACTGCTGCTGCCTGCCGGCTGCCTGCAATTTGGCAGTTCAAATCTCACCAGGCCCAAGGTTGACTCAGCCTTCCATCCTTCTGAGGTGGGTAAAATGAGGACCCAGATTGTTGGGGGCAATAGGCTGACTCTGTAAACCACTTAGAGAGCGCTGTAAAAGCACTGTGAAACAGTATATAAGTCTGAGTGCTATTGCTATTGTTATCTGGAAGTTAGTCACAAAGTCCTCATTGACTTTACTTGTTGGAAGCTGGCACTAAAGTAATTGCCAATGGCAGTCACATGACCACAGAATGCCATAACATTGCAATTGGGAGCTGGTTGCCAAGTGCCCGAATCACAGTCATCTGATTGTGGGGACACAGCCACAACTATGAGGAACCATTGCAAGTAATCTTTGCCCAGCACCATTGTTGTGATGGAATGTAATGAGGATGCAGATTCCTAGGAAAAAACTCAGCCCAGATACCATGTGAGCAAAAGAGCCAGATGATTCAGGGCCTGGCAGTTGTAACCTCAAATGGTCACTAAATGAGTGGACGTTAAATAATGGGGACTGCCTGTATGGGAATGATTATGGGAATGATGATTAGGGGACTGAAGACAAAACATATGAAGAACAGTTGCAGAAACTGGGCATGGCTAGTCTAGTGAAAAGAAGGATCAGGGAGACAGAATAGCAGTATTTGAGGGGCTGCCATAGAGAGGAGGAAAAGGTCAAGCTATTTGCTAAGACAACCAAAGGCCAGACAAGGAATAATGGATGGAAACTGTTCAAGGAGAGATTCAACTTGAAAACAAGGAGAAACTTTCTGACAGTGAGAACAATCAACCCATGGAACAGAAGTTGCCTTCGGAAGTTGTGGCAGCGCCATCAGTTGAAACTTTCAAGAAGAGATTGGACTGCCATCTGCCAGAAATGGTAATGGGTCTCCTGCTTGGGCATGGGGATGGACTAGATGACCTACAATGTCCCTTCCAAATCTGATTATCTGTAAACATCTGGAATGCACAAAAAGGAAGAGAAAATTGCATGTACTGGTTAGAACCCTCTTAGACATTGGGGTTTGAGTCAGGTTTTAGGTCCTGTGACCTTGACCTGTGAATCTTGTGTGTGTGTGTTTGTGTCTATCATCTATCTATCTATCTATCTATCTATCTATCTATCTATCTATCTATCTATCTATCTATCTATCTATCTCTATCTGTCTCTCTGTCTCTCTCTCTGTCTCTCTCTTTCTATCTATCTTTCCAGGTAGTCTTCGACTTATGACCACAACTGAGCCCAAATTTTCCATTGCTTAGTGAGACAGTTGTTAAGTGAATTTTGCCCCATCTCACCATGGTTGTTAAGCAAACCACTGCTTTGCTAAATTAGTAACATGGCTGTTAGGCGAATCCGGCTTCTTCATTGACTTTGTGAGAAGTTTGCAAAATGTTACCACGTGACCTCGGGACACTGCAACCATCATAAATACAAGCCAGTTGCCAAGCGTCTGAATGTTGATCACATGACCACAGAGATGCTATAGCAGTCTTAAGTGTGAAAAACGGTCATAAGTCACTTTTTTCAGTGTCTTCTAACTTCGAACGCTAACTAAATGTTGTAAAATGCATATGAATTAATGAAGAAAATAGCATATTGAACCAGAAATGTGGATGATTTTTTCTGTCCTGTAGCTGTTTTTTTTTTCAACCAAAGCCCCCTTGAGAGAGACATCCTCTTCCCCTACTCCCATTGGAAGCTCCAATTTGTCAAACTATCCCTGATATTCCATCAATGTTTCAGAAATGCCTTACATATCTGCTCGACAAGTCAGTCTTGTTTAAATAGACATGGTTTAATGCAATAGTGTACAACATGAGCTTCAGGAATGCCTGTTATTTATTTATTTTTCTAAAATAGATAGGTGCAGTAGTTTCCTTTTACTCGTTGGATACGTAATGGAGAAAGTGTCATTAGCATATAATGTTCCTTTCTGCCCTATTTTTACCTTTTCATCATATCCCTATGTGTGTTTATTTAGATCTGTCTCATGGACTTAGTACTATAGGTATGTTTAACACTATGTTGGCTAAATCTATTTTACAAAGGGGGAATGAGATAGCTTCCTTTTCGTTCTTTTTAAAGTCAGTGTTGATCAAAATTCCATTATAGATCTAGGCAATAACTTGAATACGAAGCCATAAACTAGTTTTAACACAGCAGCTTCTTTTATATGTACTATGTATTGCTTAGATAAACTCCCTCCAGAACAGTTTTTAAAGGGAAGAAATTCAGTCCGGACTCAAAGTACATATAAATTATAAATAAAAATCAACACAAACCACAGCTGCTGCAATTAATTAGACAGGGCAGGATAAGGAATTGCAGACTTCAAAAGATAATGAAACACACACAGTCGGGAGGACGGCAGAACCCAGATAAGACTTGACAAAAAAGATAATTCATGCTTTGCTTCCAGCAAGGTGCTATGTGCAAACATCCTTTTAAAATCCTGTTTTCTCAGCTGCAGCTAATGAAGGGAATCAGGGCCCCTTTCTCCCCCATAAGCCACGTAACTCACGTTGCTCCCTTCTCCATTCCTCCCTGCATGCCCTCGGATGAAGAGAGGGTTGGCCTAGGTCTTCCTCTGAATGCTGGACTGTGCCCTTCCCCAGTTTCCTCCATGGCCACCAAAGCCACACTCCCACTCTCTGTCAGCTACTTGACCCTCCCCCTCGGAATCAGATTCCAATGGGGCATGACACAAATGTATTCAATGAAACAGCTACAAATTGCCATCTAATTTGTCGGTTATTGTACAGCAGAAGTTTTACACAAAAGGAAGAAAATATATGTGCCCCAAGATAATGTTGCAGAATCCAATCTGCATCAGTCACCAAGACCAGAGGTTTAGTCTTCCGAGCTTTCGGATTCCTTCTGGAGCCCACCCTCAGGGAACGTCTCCCTAGCAGAGTATGTGCTTGGACTATTCTGTGTGTGGTATTCATATGGTGCCTATTGTGTGTGGGGCTTTTTAGTTGTTGATTGGGGTGTTGATGGCTGACTATTAAGTCATTAGCACTAGCAATAGCACTTAGACTTGTATACTGCTTTACGGTGATTTACAGCCCGCTCCAAGTGGATTACAGAGTCAGCCTATTGCCCCCAACAATCTGGGTCCTCATTTTACTCACTTCGGAAGGATGGAAGGCTGAGTCAAGCTTGAGCCTGGTGAGATTTGAACTGCCAAATTGCAGGCAGCAGAATTAGCTGCAGTACTGCATTCTAACCACTGCACCACCACCGCTCTTGTATGGCTTTTTAGTTGTTCACGGCTAGCTATTAAATCATTAGCTGTTTTTTCCTTGTGCAGAACAGTTGTTGATTAGGATGTTGATGGCTAGCTATTGAATTGTTGGTTTTTGTTTCTTGTGCATAAGGAAACAACAGCCAATGACTTAATAGCTAGCCATCAACAACCCAATCAACAACACAACAGGCACCTATAAATACCAAACACAAAAAAAGCCCAAAGCACACAGAAGTTCCTGAAGATGGGCTCCAGTACAGGTCCAAAAGCTCAGAAGACAAAACTTCTGGTCCCGATGACCCACCCGGATTGGATCCAGTGGAACAGAGTTCCCCAATCTTTCCAGATGGGTGACCTGGAATGGGGGAAGCGGGGTAAAGAGGGGATGTTTTTGTGGGAGGGGCAGGTCCATGTACATGCACATGTGTGCAAACATCCATTGCTTGCATGAGTGGGGCTGCGAGAAGCCGTGACAATGCTCACGCAAATGGTACTATGAGTGCCTATGACAATGCACATGCGAGCGGGATCATGAACACCCACAACACTTGTGGTGAACCTCACGTGAGTGTGGCCATGAGTGCCCGCATGAGTGGGGTCACAAGCGCTCATGATGTTCATAGTGATGTTCATGCAAGCAGTGCTATGTGTCCATGCACACATGCATGCACTGGTTCATGTGGCCCAGTGGCCAATAGGTCACAGCCCACGGGTTGTGGAACGCTGCAGTAGAAATTTTACAGTTCTAGGTTAGATTGATGGGGCAATCAATCTACAACAGAATGCAAAATCCAGGTTCAGAAACAATACAGTGGGCAAATTATGAGAAGCACAGGTCCATATAATATTATGTGGGGGAGGGAAAAATCCCTTGCATTTTTTTCTACCTGTGTTTAGATGATTTGACAAAGACCATTGACTTTCAACACAGCAGTGGGATCCTACCTGTTCATTGATCGCACATGTGTGCGCCCCTAATGCATGCGCCCTTAATGCGTGCATGCAGCTTTCCACACACCAGCTGAGGCCTGCAGTGCCAATCAGCTGAGAGGATAAAGAAAAGAAAAGTGCAGGGGCGGGTTGGAGGGCAGATTATGTGCTTTTCTCTTCTTTCTCCTCTCAGCTGATCTGTGGAGCCTTTTTTTCTTCCTCTCAGCTGATGGTAGGAGGCTTTTTTTACTACCAGTTCAGCTGACCGGTAGCATACCACTACTGTTTCAACAGAGAAAAGACTGTCAGTGAAATTGTCCGAGATGGCAGTAGGATTCTTTGCACTCATTCATCCGTACAAGGCCAAGGTATATGAGTGTGTGAACGTTCTATTCTTTATTGTACAGCAAGCACTTATCACCGTAAAAACCTGTAACCTGAAGGGACTCCTATATATATTTGTGTTATATAGTAAATAGGGAGACTGGTATTAAGGTAGAATCAAGGTAGCTAGCTCGAATTATTAATCAGAGGGGACAATTTTGAATTAATAAAATAAGGATTGATAACATTGCAAATGCGAGAGAAAAAGGTAACATGGGAAATGAACATAGAGATGAGATGAGAATTTTAGATAACATTGTAAAATAAGATATAAGAATATCCTAAGAAAAAGGAAGTAAGTTATAACATGAATTGGAATTAGATAAGTTTAATATTTAATACCAATAAGGATAATGTGATACGAAATTGAACAAAGAAAATGAATAGGTAACTATGGTCATGTTTGTATTGAGATGTGAAATCTGGAATCATAATGCTTGCTAAATGAGAATTTTTTATTTTAAAAAAATAAAATTGGGGAGGAACTTGAATAATGAAATTACTAGGTGTGTTTGACTGATATGGTGGTTGGCATTAGGAGAGAGTATTGAAATGTTGAAAATAAGCAATGAAGGATTATGATTTACTGTGAATATGTGTATTAAGAGATATGATTGGTGTTACTAAGTTTGCCTACACTAAAATGTATGATAAATAGATGCCACACTGTTAATGTATTGTTGTGTATGTATAGATTGAAATAAAAAAACTTGATTTAAAAAAAAGGGACTCCTCATGTCAGACTTTCTGGCAGTCATGGCCCCATGACATATGACAGCAATGAAAGACAGGTAATAGGAAATAACAACAGCAGGAGTAACATCTGCTCTCTCCAACACATTATAAACTCTCTGGGAATAAAGTAAAAGCAAGGGAAAAAAGATGTTTGAGTAACTACAAGGTAGATATGAACTCAGCACCAATCATAATGTTTCTTAAAGGTACAATTCTGGGAGGTCTAAGGGAGAAGGAACATTTGGCTTTCCCCCTTTGTGAAATATTTTTCTGTGTTGAAATCTTTGATTTAGGCAATAAGATAAAATAGTTACTATTGCAACCACAATAGTATAAGAAAAAAAGTTCTCATAGTACGGTATTATCTCCTAGGAATTGTAAACACAGTTTGATACAGCCACCACCACGGTTCATATCATTATAGGTAGTTCTTACCTTACAACCATTCATTTAGTGACTGTTCAATGTTACAACGGCACTGAACAAAGTGACTTACAACTGTTTTTCACATGTATGACCATGGCGGCATTCCCACGACTACGCGATCAAAATTCAGATGCTTGGCAATTGACTCATATTTATGATGGTTGTAGTGTCCCCAGGGTCACGTGATCCCCTTTTGTGACTTTCTGACTAGCAAAGTCAACAGGGAAACCAGATTCATTTAACAACCGTGTTGCTAACTTAACAACAGCAGAGATTCACTTAACAGTGGTGGCAAGCAAGGGTGTAAAATGGGGCAAAACTCGGTTAACAATGGTCTCATTTAGCAACAGATATTTTGGGCTCAACTGTGGTCGTAAGTCAAGGACTATCTTTAAATTGCTGCTTGGTATTTGGGCAATTTCATTTGTATTGTTGAAAGAAATATCCATCTGGTTCAGTTCCAAGCCGGGAGAAAGATACTGGAAACATGGAAGGTAATTGGAAAGATGGTTTATTGGTGGACAGGACCACATGGGTTTGAAGTCCTGGGGAGCTGACACATGAAGTTGAGAGAGAGAGGTATTTATACCTTCTCTTGGGCTTTGAACTTGAGCTTCCTGTTCCTGTGCAAGAACATGTGTTCTATTGGCTGTTGTAGGGGGTCATAGGTTATGTGAGTTAAGTTTGGTTGAAGCTTGGACTCTGCTGCAATGTCCTTAGGAGCTTGTGCAATGTAGTGAGCTCTGCTGCTAGTGGGTTAATGTTATTATGTCCTGGAGGGTCATGTCTTAATCCCATCACCCTGAAGCTGAAGATCTTTTATCTTGTAGATAGGCTGCCCTGCTGGGGCTATTACGAAAGACTTGGAGGCTGCTTTCTGTCTTTAAAAACGTGTTTCTCCTTTAGGGAAATATAATAATCTGTCTTTTTAAAATATTTCATTCTTCTAGGAGTGGTGGCTTCCCTCAGTATGTATGTACATATTTAGAATTAGGGGCCGCCTAACCCTTAACCATCAGCCTCCTAGTTTCTAGCCTGGTGCCTTAACCACTATACTATACTGCCACTCATTTGCTATACGCGTTCATTTTTATATTTTACAGATATAGATGCACAGAACGGTTCTATTATTGGGTATTTTATTATATCTGGCCACATGAATATATAATGAACCATTTGACTGATTTGATTGGTGGTGTGACAAAGTAATTATGGTAGTGACGTGTATGCTGATTACTTACCCCTTCTTCTTTTCGGGGTTATCACAAATCAAAGTTTGATACTATGTTTGTTGTTTCAAAACACGGAGGTGCTACTTGAAAGTACAACACCCTCGTGTTTAGATGACAAGGGCAGCCATATAAAAATCAGCAAATGTGATTAAGGATGTGCTCTCGCATTAACCAGCTTAAGTCGTTATTGTGTTGTGCAAATCCTGGCTGGAGTGACTGATGTGTTTATGGAATCAATCATAAACACAGTATTTTCTTTTTACCATCCACTGACCAGCAGTGGAATTCAAGATGCGTTTACGGTAAAGACTTGAAATACCTGATTGTAAATGTATTAACAGCGGCTAGGATTGTATTTGCTAAAAACTGGAAAAATGAGAAAATACCATCACAGGAGGAAGTCATTAAGAAAATATTGGAATGTGCTGAAATGAGTAGATTGACATTTGAAATTAGAGAACAAGATGATAAACAATTTTATAAAATTTGGGATCTATTCTTTCAATGGTTATACAATAAAATTTAGTAATGAAATAGGTAGACTTTTAGAAAATAATAAATATATAAAGATGTATTCTTTTCTTATTATATCTACAAAATGATTCTAGGATAGATCTGGGATGATAATCTGAATTGTCATTAAACAAATTAAGTAAAATATGATCATTTTGGAAAACATGAATGAATAAAAGTATAGTCAAATGATTGATTAATAATGATATTAATGTATTTAATATATTGATTGAAAATACGAGATTATATACAATGTCATTATAATTGAAGACTATGAAATGGAAGCACAAAACAATTTGTAAACCAACCGGCACACTGTATGTACATATATGGAAGATGATTTGATGTTTTTATGTCTTGTTTGTTTATGTTTGTTTTCAAAACCAATAAAAATTTATAAAAAAAAAAGATGCGTTTATGGTGTGCCTTGCAATGAATTCATGAATGCTTCTTAACCTACTCATTTTCCCAATACGGAGATTCTCAGTTTTCAGTTTTGGTATTTTTTTTCTCCCTCAGCCAACTCTTCATTCCCACTTCAAATGACAAGAATTTAGAAACAAAAGCAGTGCAAATCGTTTGGAATATTGTGAATAATTCATACAGTGAGTTTAGCTGTATTCCAGCCCCCAAATGCCCACGTACAAATTGCAATTTTACCATATCCATTATTCAACATGTTTAGATGAAATATTCATGGCATTTTTAGGCTGGATGCAAAGCTAGCCTTTTTTATGTTTGGGAGGTGAGTGGGTAGAGGAACATTACAAAGGCTCTAAGTTATTTGATTTTGAGCAAAGTTACAGTCAATCCACACAATTGAATTAAACTTCCAGCAGCACTATGTTAAATGGATCTATAATGTTTAGATGCAGCTTTTTAAAAATAAACTTTATTCAGTTTTTCAAACAATTGAAAAACATTAAAAAAACAATTACAATGTTGAAGACATCATTAACATTTCTTAACCATATTCCTATACTTAATTTTCTTTTTTAAAATAAACTTTATTAGTCTTTTATATCTTTAAAAACCAATAAAAAATTGTATTTATTTGTAAATAAGCACAAAATAGAAGTTTAAGAGATAGATGTCCCACACTGTTAATGTCATAATATGTATATTTTTTGGTTCCTATATTTAATTTTCTATTACACTATGATTATTACATATTATTTTTTCTATTAATTCTCTATTCCTTACTTCTTACCTATATCACTTGTTACATCATACATTTTCTATTAATTCTATCAGTATTAATGATATTCTATTAATATTAGATGCAGATTTAATGGACCAAATTGTTCTTGGTGACTGGAGTCTTTCAGATTCAAGATTGTGACAAAGATTTCTCAAGATCCTGGAAAATATTTATCCATCATTCATGACAAACAAATAATATGACAAGTGTTATAAATCTAATTTCATGAGAACAGGGAAACACAGGGAAGCACCAACTTACGACCACAATGGAGCCCCAAATTTATGTTGTTAAGTGAGTTTTGCCCCATTTGATGACCTTTCTTGCTTTGGTTATTAAGTGAATCACTGCTGTTGATAAGTTAGCAACCCATTTGTTAAAGGGAATCCTGCATCCCCATTGAATTTCCTTTCAGAAGGTCACATAAAAAACCTTGGGATACCACAACAGTCATACATATGAACTGCTACCGGTTCTTCCCAGTTGAGACAAACCCGTAGCTAATTTTATAGCCATTTCCCAAATCCCAACTCTGGCTGGGCCCCCAACCCCACTTCACCCCTCCCAGGAGTCCCCACATGGCCTGTTTTGGATGCCAGATAAGTGTGGGCCTCCCAGAGGCTCCAGAAGGCTGGAAACGGGCCCCTTTCCAGCCTCCAGACAGTAACCAGAGCCCAGGGAGGCTATTTTCGCCCTCCTAGAGGCTCAAGGAAAGCCTCCAGAGCCTGGGGAGGGCGGAAAACACCCCCCCTCCATGGTGCAGAAAGGCAATTAGGCCACACTCACCCAGCAACCAGGCAGAGAACCAGTTACTAAAAAAAATTTTAAGCTTACCCCTGCATATGAACCAGTAGTCAAAGATCTGAATTTTGATCATGTGATTATGGGGATATTGCAAAAGTTGTAACTGTGTAAAACGGTCATAAGTCACATTTTCAGTGACGTTGTCACTAAATGAACCTAAATGTAAGTTGAGCACTATCTGCATGTCTTCCCCCACAAAATATACAGCATAATGTCCCCTTTTACACATAGTCTACATAGCATACAATGCTATGTGTCCTTGAGTTTTCCTTCTCAAAAGAAGGAATAAAATTCCAGCTCATTTTAAATAAATATCTAGCCTTATTTCCCCAGATCTCAGTATCAAGAATGACAATAAGAGCACAAATGGTGGCATCTAGCCTAAAAAATAATAATAAGAGTAAAAATAGGAGCTACAAAAGTATCTGTTAGAAGCTTGAATGAAATGACTTGTTGACAACTGACACTATAAGGTCAATGAAGTCAGTATCAGTGAAGAGTCCCTGAAGATGCCACCGTGAAAAGGTCCCAGCCTTGTTTATCATTCTCTTCACATTTATATTGTTAGCATCTGAAGTCGTACTCTTCCTGGCATTCTGAAGCATTCTGGACTACTTCCTGTGGGAGCAGGTGGCATTTCTGCAGGGCAATTTCAATTGAAAGAGCCTTTGCTTTGTAGGGTTACCCATTAAAACGATAGCTGCATTCTTCCAGTCCAAATAAAGACCGCAGCTTTACTAGTGGATGTCTATAGAGATTTTCAGTCATCCAGGTCACGGTTGTCCCAAAGGTGCTTTTTCAAGAAGCAACTGGACTTTCTGTTTTTTCCTTGGAAGACGTTTCGCTTCTCATCCAAGAAGCTTCTTCAGCTTCAGAGCTGGAAAAGCTTCTCGGATGAGAAGCAAAATGTCTTCCAAGAAGACCCAGAAAGTCCAGTTGCCTCTTGAAAAAGCACCTTTGGATCTACTAGTGGCTGTTTGCTATGAAAAGTGATATAATGTTCATATGATAACTTCACCACTTGATTGACAGGCTGAATCAAACTTGACTGACAGGCTGAATCAAAATTTGATCCTGTTTCCTAAAGCAATTTATTGGAGCTCTTTTGGCTTCTTGTTTAATTGGAACAAATATGGATTTTACTGGATAATTGTGAAGAGTTGTTTGACAAGTGTGGGATTTCCATTGAATCTCTCAAAGAAACTTAGTGAGGTTTTATCTGCTGACTTAATGAATTCCAGTGCAAGACAGACTGCATCCTAAGGTCCTAAAGGGACTTCTTTTATCACTGTTGAAAGCTCTTTGAGCATGGACAGACTACCAAATGATAAGTGTAGGGCCAACGTCCAAATTTTCAAAAAGGGTATGAAGAACTATAGACAGACAATAACTCGGAAGATTCTAAGGCAGATTATATCCTCCATAAACACTTAGTAATGTTTTTCGATTGAGTAATGCTTATTGAATAATGCAATAATCACCCAAAGCCAGTATAGATTTTTCAAGAACAAATATCTCCAGATGAATCTTACTTCTTTACACTTTTTTTATTAGAGTCTGTCAGAATGCCATGAACATAATGTATTCTGGTTTTAGTAAAGCCTTTGATAAAATTTCCCATGATGTTCCATTTAGCAAGCTGGCGTAGTTTGTATGGCATATCTCCTGATGTCACGGTCCAGCTGGACACATTGTCTGCCTTGGGAGGACGTCCAAGCTGATGGACCTGCCTAATCACATGGAGAAGAATCAAAATCCACAAGTTTATTCGATGGAGTCCCTGTTAGTCTCAAACCTAATTATGGAGGCCTTCAACCAGGCGTGGGCTTCAAAAATTTTAGCAAAGGGTTCTCTGCCCGGTTGCTGGGTGGACGTGGCCATGATGGGTGTGGTCTAATAGGCCTCCTGCACCATGGCAGGGGGAGGTATTTTTGTCCTCCCTGGGCTCCGGAGGCTTTCCTCGAACCTCCAGGAGGGCGAAAATGGCCTCCCCGGGCTCCGGAGGCTCTCTGTAAGCTGGAAACAGGCCCATTTCCAGCCTTCCCAAACTTCCAGGAGGCCTATTTTTCACCCTTCCTGAGCCTCCGCACACACCCTGCACTTACCTGCATCCAAAACAGGCCGTGTGGGGATTCCTGGGAAGGGAAGGGCAGGGTGAGGAGGGCCAGCCAGGAGTGGGATTTGGGGGTTCTCTGAACTATGCAGAATCTTAGCTAGGGGCTCTCCCGAACCCTTGCGAACCCCCCAGCAGCCCCCGCTTCCAACCCAGAGAACCAAGGTAAAAATGGCTAGAAAACCAGAACCTAGTAAATCAGGGATGTCAACCTCACATCGTCACGGTGGCATCATGTGATTTATCAGGACTTGATTTTCCCTCTTCTCTAAATCAGGCATGGGCATGACCAGCATGTGACACATCCGGTCCATGGGGCGGGAGTTTGACAGCCTGTAGTAAGATAAAGGAAGGGTTACTTGTGGGGGAAAGTTCCTGATGAGAGATGAGGTTTTGCCAAATCTGACCTTATTAGACATGTTTCATTTCAGCCAGGCTGAGTTGGGAAATAAGGACCTCTTGCTTGAAGATCCTAAAAGCCACATTTTTGTTGGAACAACTTGATGCTGTATCAGATCTGCCTCATTTCATGGATTCCTTAATCCTAGTCTGAATCCAACAGTTGCAATTTCTTCACACGTGAAATTTTACTAATTGTTGGCACTGGCTGTCAAACTGCCCTGCACGCTGCTACCACCTGACTCTTCACAACCAGGAAAGGGCTGTTGTCTAATTCGATTATAAGTGAACTTGATCTATGACTATTTGGTGTATTTTTATCCAGAGCCTCATTAGATTATGAGGATTAGGTAGACCCAGAGGATGGCATGAAAATAGTCTGGAATAGTTATTTTAATAATGTATGGAGCCACAAACTGTGGTTTAGAAATTACAGTGGCAGTCTTTATATAGCAGCCAAATTCAACTCAAATTAATCATTTAATGATTTGGTGTAATGAATGAACCATTTCTGGAAGGGCTGGCAATGCTGAGTAAAAAGGAAAAGAGAACGCTTGTTTCACTGCTTCACTGCCCCATTTGCAAATTATTTATTCCACATCTGGAATTGCAAAAGCAGTCTCAGCCTGTACCATCTACAGTATATTCCTTTTCTTCCAGAGTTATCTCCTATGGACACCATGACTTCTTTTTGGCACTGAAAGTCATATCAGTTAAACTGTTGACTCAGTAGCTGTCAAAGGCTTTAAAGTACTAATTTTAATGATAAGTACTAACATTCGACTGTTTTTCAATTTTGGCAACTTTAAAAGGTCTGGACTTCAACTCCCAGAATCCCCCCTGGCTGGGGAATTCTGGGACTTAAAAGTCCACACATTATTTAGTGGATAAGGTTGGGAAACACTGTTCTACTATGACTCTAAGAAAACTTAATGAAAATTCTGGCTCATGTTTCTTTCTTCTTCTGATGCAAGATATTCACTGTTGCTTTGTTGACAATAGCCGTCACTTATTTCTGTGAAAGAGCTCTTTCTAGATTTGTTATAACTGAGCCTGCTACTCCATCCTCCTTCCTAGAGAAAGGATAATTTAACGACATTTGCATAAAGTTTGGATATGCTAGTTTGCACGTACCCATAAACCTAATATAGGTATTTAAATAAACATTCCAATAAGTGCAAAGTTGGGATAGGATGATGGGAGACTTCAGTGATTAGACCAGGGGTGTCAAACTCAAGGCTCACACAGCTGGGCCACATGGTATTTAGATCTGGCATGTGGGGTTGCCCTGGAAACAGCGAAGGAACGGTGCTCACACATGGCCCCTCAAGCTGCGTTTTCACTGGCAGAGGGGAAGATGAGAGAGCAAGGAAGGAAAAAGAAGGAAATAAGGGAAGGAAGAAGAAAGGAAAATGAAGAGGGAAGGAAAAAGAAGAAAAGGAAGGAAGGAGGTTATAATCAGAATGAGGGAGGGTCTCAGGGAAGTCCTACCTTAGCACTTGGCCACCACAGGTGCCCCCGACACAAGTGATGTTGATCTGGCCACACCCACCCTGGTCCCCTGAGGTGAAACACAACCCTGATGCAGCCCTCAATGAAATCGAGTTTGACACCCTCGGATTAGATAATCCCTAGAAGTTAGACTTCAAAGCTAGAGATATGAGGATCGGTAAAATACCTGCATTCCAGATTAGCAGGTATCTAAATTGATTTTCTAAAAATATATCACTTTTTTGGGGGGTAATGGTTCACATCTACAGTACATATCCTTTGTATGTATCTCCCCAGTGTACTCAAAAGTTAATGTAATTTGTCCAACTCTTTAAAATATAAATTGCTCTTGCTTTGATCCCTTGATATGTAAATCACCTGTTCACACTCTTCTTTAATGTAAATTTATCCAAAGTAAGCTATTTTAAAAACATGTAATAACTTTACCTGTATGCAATTTTTAGCACTATACTTTTTTCAGTGTAAGTTTGCAGACATATGCAATTGTAGAAAGATTAATGCTTTGTTTGATGTTAGCATCTGTACATTACAAAGTTTCATGGACTGAAATGCTTAATTTGATTCCCAAAAGAATCCACATCAAAAATAATAGCAAGAATAAAAATAAAAGAAAACCTCCCCAAAACCTACCTACACCTCCAGGCCACCATCTCCTCCCTTCTTGTCCCTTAATTTTGAGATGCATCTGGAATGGATACAGGTAGTCTGTGACTTACGATCAAAATAACCCCAAAATTTATGTTGTTAAATAAGACAGTTGTTAAGTGGGTTTTGCCCCATTTTATGACCTTGCTTGCCACAGTTGTTAAGTAAGTCACTGCAGTTGTTAATTTAGTAACTCTGTTGTTAAGTGAATCCGGCTTCCCCATTGACTTTACTTGTCAGAAGGTTGGAAAACGGGGATTGTGTGACTCCAGGAACCTGCAACCGTCATAAATGTGAGTCAGTTGCCAAGCATCCGAATGTAAACCATGTGAACCTGGGGATGCTTTAACGGTCGTAAGCATGAAAAATGGTCATAAGTCCCTTTTTTTCACATGACCCATGGACACTGCCACCATTATAATTATGAGTCAGTTTGCCAAACATTCAAATTTTTATCCTGGGAAGAATGCAACAGTCATAAGTGTAAAAACAGTCATAAGTCACTTTATTCAGTGCTGTTGTAACTTCGAAAGGCAAATGATTGTAGATCAAGGACTACCTGTAGTCCATTTAATATAAAAAGATATCCACTAAGAATAGCAGCTGGCAAAGAAAACTAAAGTGTGAGCAGAATAAAGTTAGTTTGATGGCTGAGGGCCACCTGTGGCCTCCTTTGTTTTACTCATAAGAGGGTCTAAAATGCTCTACACATCAAAGTTTCAACTGTTTGACAATTCAAACACTTTCATGGAAGTTTCATACCCCCAGTGCTTAGCCTGTTCTTTCAGACAAACTGAACATGGAGGATTGTAATAATTGAAGTTTTCTTAAGTACTTAAAGTTTGCACAAAACAAATACATTCCAACCTGCTGTGGGTGTCATAGGAGAAGAAAAGTGAAGCCATTGAGTAAACTAGTATTACAGTACTTAGATGTCTGTGAAATGCTTTCAAAGAATTCAAGGTTTTGAATTGGTTCCTTTATGTGCATATTTTCTAAACGCAGTGTTTTTCAGCAGTATCCAGTGGTGAGATTCAGCCAGCTCACTCCGGTTCACACCGGTTCATGTGAACCGGTTGTTAAATTAGCCTCCCTCCTGCTATCAAAATGGATCCTGGGTACTGCGCTGTGTTGCAATGGAGAAACGGGCAATGGAGCAGCAGGCACGAGGGAAGGAGAAGCCCACTTTCCTCTTTCTTCTTCCTGCTCCTCCTCCTCCCCTTGTGCCAGCCATTCCTTGTGCCTGTTTCTCCATTGCAGTGCAGTGCAGCACCCAGGATCCACTTTGATAGTGTGTGTGTGTGTGTGTGTAATTTAACACCCGGTTCTCCCAGGGGCCAGGTTGGCCATTGCAGGAAGCTTGTCCCACATGTGTGGCAGAGCTGGAGGATGGGGACAGGCCATGCCTGCCACGATAGCCAACCTAACTCTGGGCAAACTGGTTGTTAAATTATTTGAATCCCACCACTGGCGGTATCAATGCTCCCAGAATTCCTCAGCTAGCATATTCCTCTTACGTATTATTGGGCTGACCTCAGCATAGGATTTTTACATTGACTAACTTCAGTGCCAGAATTCCTGTTGCTGCTTTCCTAGGTTAAAGTAATGGGACATCAACTGAAGGAATTTTTGGCATGAATCCCAAACTGCTGCTGGTGCAATTGCCTGACATAATTTTAAAATATAGTGTTTGCATAAATGGCAGTCTTAAAACTGCACCCTGGGGAACCTCATTCTCAAGTATTTGCGGTTGATCTTTGTTTGGTTTCATGGTAATACATCCCACACCTCCCATCCCCGTATAAATCTATCCCCGTGCTAAGATGGCCAGCATGGAATGAACCACATAAATACTACAATAAAACATTATTGGGGAGAGGAAGATGCAGAACGATAAAATGTGAATTTAAAGCAGAGGGGGAAAAAATCCTACTGAATGCAAAGAGTGATGCTACAAGTCTCACTGTAGGTTGTCCTTGACTTATGACCACAATGGAGGCCAGAATTTATATGGCTAAGTCAGAAATCGGTTGAGTTTCGCCCCATTTTATGACTTTTGTTGCCACATTTGTTAAGTGAATCACTTCAATTGCTAAGATGGTAACACATGTTAAGTGAATCTGGCTTCCCCACTGACTTTGCTCGTCAGAAGGTCGCAAAAGGCGATCACATGACTCTGGCAGACTGCAACTGTCATAAATATGAACCAGTTGTCAAGCATCTGGTTTACATCTGAATGTAAATCACATGGCCATGGGGACGCTGCAATGGTCCTAAAGTATGAAAAATGGCCCTAAGTCACTTTTTTCAGTGCCCTTGTAATTTTGTGAATGGTTACTAAATGAACTGATGTTAGTTGAGGAAAACCTGTACTTTGCCAATATCTTCTCACTAGAGGTGCTCTGCAGGTCTGTGTCTTAGAGAAGAATGGGATAACTCTTCTCAGCCAAAATGGCATGGACAACTCACTGAGGGGAAATTCAAGCATTCAGTTTAATTATTTAAAATAAGTTAAAAAATATTTTAATTTTCATCATTCACATTTTATTTTGTCCCTCCATTGACATCCTTTCTTTAATAATTGAATATTTCTTTGATATTAGTATAACTCTTGTCTTGCAGGGTCTTGTGCCACAGCGACTTGGTCATGGTGAGTTGGGAGTGGGATTTGAAGAGAAGATTTTACTAGATAACACTTCCCAACTTGGCAAGCTCAGATTTATACAGATTGAATCCCATCCAGAATAACTTACAAAGAGTCAACCTGGAATAAAAGGACCTCATGTACCATATTTCCCTGAAAATAAGACTGGGTCTTATATTAATTTTTGCTCCAAAAGACATATTAGGGCTTATTTTCAGGTGATGTCTTTTCAGGGAAATACGGTACTAAATGCATCCGTCTGGCTGATGATCTTAACTGGGGCTTATTTTGGGGGTAGGGCTTATATTACAAGCATCCTGAAAAAACCATGCTAGAGATTATTTTCCAGTTGGGTGTTATTTGTGGGGAAACAAGGTACTTGCAGGACTCTAGGCTGCTGATGTAAGAAAGTGATTAAGAAATCTCTGATAAGCGAAAATTTGATTTCTTTCCTAATGAAGAAATATTTATGGAAGTTTCTATTCTTCAGGAAGTCTATCTATGCTTCTGAATAATTCACTTAGCTCCACAGCTTTGTGTGAACCTCTGAATGGATTGATGTTGTAGACATACATGCCAAGAATATAACTACAAGTAGTTCTCAACTTACAACCGTTTATTTAGTGACCTCTCAAAGTTACAACGATACTGAAAAAAGGAACTTCTGAACTTTTTTCACACTTATGACCTTGGCAGCATCTCCATGGCCGCGTCATCAAAATTCAGATGCTTGGCAACTGAGTCACATTTATGACGATGTGACCACGTTTTGCAACCTTCTGACAGGCAAAGTCAATGTGAAAGGCAGATTTACTTAACAACCATGTTATTAATTTAACAACTGAAGTGATTTGGTTAACCACTGCAGCAAGGTCGCAAAATGGGGCAAAATTCACATAACAACCATCTCACTTAGCAACAGAAATTTTGGACTCAGTTGTCATTGTAAGAAGAGAACAACCTGAACTTACTTTAATACTGGAAGAAGCATTCCCCTGACTTTTAATTTCCCCTGGACTTTTAGGGGATGGCTTAAACATGTCACCTTCTCCATGACTATTCAGAAGTGTATTCCTGTGTCTTACATCGGCAGCTACAGTATGCAGTCAAAATAATTTGAAGAAAGTGGCAGGAATGAGACTTGGGGAAGTCAAATCAAGGATGTATGTATGGTTATAATGGAGCAGTGACAGGGATGAGACAGCTCAGGCTTTGAGACTGCATTTATTTTATTCCGTTGCATCTTGTCTAGAGAATATGTGGGGGAATATTGCCCTGTGCCAATACTCCATGCATTACCGAATTCATGAGAACCAAACGATCCTTTTAATAATGTAAACACGGATCTATATTCTTCCAAGAAGCAATTGTTTATCTTCTGTTCAAATAAAGTGGGGGAAAAGATCTCTAAGTAGCTTGAGAACAAGTTCCACTTCTAAATCTAAATGAGTTACATGCGACCATCCTCCATCACTATCAAATTACTGCTGTTAAAGCTAAGTCTCTGCTTGAGATGCCAGGTCACAAATTAATAATGCAAGTTTTCAGTGATTCAGTATCTTGGAAGCCAACTTTGTTATGACTGGAGGCTAGAAGCTGGTCCAAGGCATCTTATTTATTTATTTAATTTGTCAAACATGTACCAGATAACAAGTATAGGTATGAACATATACATGGACAAAGGAAGTAAATACATATAAATGGGGACAGTAAGACAGGGACAGTAGGCATGCTGGTGCGCTTATGCACGTCCTCTTTAAGGACCTCTTAGGAATAGGGTGAGGTCCACAATGGACTGTTGGAGGTTGAAGCTGTGAGGGGTTGAGGATGTAAAAATGGCATTGGGTAGGGTGTTCCACGCGTTGACCACTCTGTTGCTGAAGTCATATTGTAATTATTGTAACTGTCCTTGCTAGACAAATAATGATTCTACAGGATCAGCCATGGTTTGCTGAAACCCAGCTGCAGATAAACCAGTTTATAATCCCACTATGAAATGACTTACCCTGAGTTTAATTGACCACTTTTGGTTTTGTGAAATAGCTTTGGGTCATCTGCTGTTGAGTTTTTGTACTTTGCAAGAGGCCAAAGATCTTTGGTAGTTCCAGTGATACATGTTTTGGATATTGAAAGGGCAGTTTAATGTGTTCTAGCAGAAGATAAGATAGGGTTGAATTGTGGAGTTCATGGTGTTATCTGAACTTGGTTGCAAGCTTGCAGATGGGTTCATCATAAGTGTGTGAGGTTTGCTGTGATTCCTTCTTTGGTGGTTCATTTATTGCAGTATTGTTTTTTGCCTGACTGTGTGGTGTTAATCCCTGCTTATCTGAGTTGGCTCCTGGAGGAAATGTGTGACAGTCTTTTTGTGAAACACCAAGGAGGTAAAACTGCCAGGGCAAGTTACTATATACACAAACTGCAAGCTTCACAGTGTTCTGACCCAAGCCTTGTTCAAAGCAAACAAGCACCAAATGGAGATAAAAGCAAAACCTTTTTAATGCTTCTCTATGAATTCCGTTCATTCACAGTAAAACACTATTAAAAACTAATTGTCCCAGATAAGAACAAACCTTGCCAAGGTTGTGCAAGGCTGCCAAGAACACTAGATTAAATTGCAAGGAAATAATTAAAACCAAAAGTCTCCAAACAAAAACTAGAATAGTCTGAACTTCCACAAGACTTGAAGTGCAAGAATTTATTTGCTTCCTGCAAAGAATCCCACCTCTGAAGGCTGGCTTTTATCCCTTAAGGGAGGGGCCATCACCTTGCAGTCTTACTCCCGAGTCACCCATGCTACTGCAGCTGCTCTTTCCTTCGAGCAGCCCTGTGTACACATGCACTGGGCACAGGCTCCTTGGGGTTCTCTTCATCACTGCTACCAGACTCCACAAGCTCCAAAGGCAGCATTCCACTCCCTGATGGTCCTGGCCCTGCATCACACACAGGCCCCTCATCTGAGTCCTCGTTCTCCAAGACCTCAGCCGTCAGCACCTGCTGCCGGCAAACCACAACACACAGTCACACTTCTATTGTGCTAGACCTGATGGAATGGGTAGAAGTATTCAGGAAGAGATGGTCTCTCTGATAACCTGGTTTGTGTATAGTTAATTCGCCAACTACATAACATCATCAATGTGAATTTAAAGTTATGAGATCAAATTCATGCCCAATCTTATCTGTCATTCCTAAGAATGCTGAGAATATAAATCATAGAATTCTGGAAATTCAAGACCAGGACTCCCCAAACTTGGCAACTTTAAGACGTGTGGACTTCAACTCCCAGAATTTTCCAGCCAGCATGAATTGAAGTCCGCAAGTCCTAAAATTGCCAAAAATTGGTCTAGACAAAGAGAAATCCTACTACTTTTTTTTTTCAGTAAATAAGTTTTCATACATCTTTATTATTCTCCCATTCACTGTTTTTTCTCAGCTAACAACTCCATTCCACTGCAGCCTTCTCTAATAGAGAGTTATTCCAGTATCTTCCTCACAGACCATAATTCTGGCATCTCTTCTAAACTTTTATTTTGTAGTGTACACAAATCGTTCATATACATATCTATATTTTTCAGTGTTTGCAAAGCAATATTTTCCAGATGTTTTCCTTCCTGTTATTCATTCTAGTAGTGCTTTCTGCCAAGAATGAATATCTGGTTAAAGACATTTTATCAATTTATTTCATTTATTGATTTATTTTCCTCAATAATCAATCACTTTGCGTGAGGGAGAGAACAGCTTGAAGCCAACTGGTATAATTTCTTTGTTGATACCTGATATATGTGTCACAGCAGGCATACTTTCAGGAGAAAAAATTCTTTTATTTTAGAAAGCAGGACAGATTGCATGTAAAAATGATAATCATAGGAGCTGTTTGAGAATTTCATCTCTCTCTCTCCCTCTCTCTCTCTGTCTTTCACAAATTTATAACTATGATGCTTGTGCAGTGAAAAAGTCCAGTGTTTATTCAGACAGAAATCCCTTCCAACAAAAATAGAGTTATTATTTGGTGACTGATGGTTCCTTAGATGGAAGGTAATCAATCATGGACATCCATGGAGCTCCCAAAAGTCAAAATGGTTTGGCCAAAGATATGATGATGTGATTAAAGTTCTACCCTTTTTTAAACATATATCATACACTCAGCTCCATCCAGTCACCCCAACTCTACCCTGAATGAAGGGATTAGAGGGATATAAAAAGGGAGTCTTTATTATTATTAAATTGATAAAAGATGTTTTTAATATATAGATAATCCTCAATTTAGAACCATTTGCTTCAAATTTCTGTTCAAAGTTACCACAGGAAAAAAATGACCCTTGCATTGATTATCGTTGCAACATCCACACGATCATGTGATCCAAATTTGGGCACTTGACAATTGGTATGTATTTATGATAGTGGTAGCATCCTGGAGTCTTGTGATTGCCATTTGTGACATTCCCATCTGGCTTCTAATAAGCAGAGTCAATGGGGAAAGCAGATTCGCTTAATAACCACATGATTCCCTTAATAACTATATGATTTGCTTAACAACCATAGCAAAAAAAGTTGAATAAATCAGGTGCAATTCATTAAAAAATTACCTTGTTTAGCAATGGAATTCTGGTCCCAATGCTTGTATATCAGGGACTATCTGTAAATCACTTTGAAATGGATTGTATAAACAGCAGTGCATAAATATATTGAGATAAATTATAATTAATGTTAATGCAGGTGAAAATTAAGGTATTCTGACTCCACTCACCACTCTTTGGCATGCAGAATGTGATCCTAAATGTGTTTTTGACTAGAAAAAGATATTCCTGATGTAGAGGCTCATCTGAACAGGTTATTGGTGATATTCACCCTCTCTTGATTAAAAAAATAATAATCGTTGGCTTGCATGACTCCTGAATGTTTGAGTCAGAAGGAAAAAAATACTATTTGACGAATATTAAGAACAGCCAGAAATCATCTAATACGTAGGCTATTGGAGTCTTCTACATAAATAATGAAACAGTATCTCATTCATGATTTATTCATTATTAATTTGCTTCAGAGAAACCAGCAAACAGAAAGGACAATTGTATTGATTTTCTGGCACTTCATTTTTGGGAATAATGTCAGGTATAGGGGAAATCAGGAGATTCAGGCAGTTCAAATGAGTATAAAGATTTATCGCAAGCTCATAGAAAACTTAAGCTTGCGATAAATTTTGATACTCATTTGAACTGCCTGAATCTGACCGATGGCTAGAAAAAAAATATGAAAGCTAGAAATAACTAATAGGTTAGTGAAATAAAGAAAATAAGTTTATAGAATTAAACATGTTAAGAAGGAGTGTTATAGTAATAGAGATATTATGTGTATTAATAAGATAAGAATAGAAAATTAATACCAAAGCAACTAACAGGGGTATAAATTTTAATTGTTATTGCACAAGATATTTGAACCTAGATGACACACCATTAAATGGAAGATGAATTGTACGTACATTAAATAAAATTTTAAAAAAATTACAAAAAAAAGAATCTGACCGACTAGTGGTCAAGGGAAATAAGTGGGAGACAAAAATGGGATTCAATGGACTTAGATTTCTGGTGGGCCCACAGGAACTTGTGACTTATGATGCATCTGACTCCTTCCTCAGGCTGAGCCTGGCCATTTCCTACAAATAATACAGTATGTGCTGCAACCTATTAATTAGAAACAAGACAGCTAAAAACTATATGGCTGAATACAATGCACTGGGAAAGCATCAGGTGATATCTCTTAACTAGGGGCCATATATTTTTATAATAATCCAATACACTTATCTCATTGTTCTTGAAACTGCTTTGGGGAAATCTTTGGGCTAATTGGCCTGGAAGAATCTTCATCAGCATTGCAGTTGATTTATTGTGCACATAAAAGTATCATATCTACATTATGGACCTTCTGTTTCTTGGTCTTTCACTTCTGTCATAGCTCCAAAAATACAAGCAGTTGCCAGAGGAAATAGGAGAGACACCCCGTAATGCATCCTATTTAAAACTTGGGGCCTGAAGACCTCTTCCAGACCACGTACACTTAAATTATATCATACACACAGTTATTCCAATGTGGATGTTCCCAAAAACACATGTGGCAGTTTAGACTTATTAGCAGTGGTGCGATTCAACTGGTTTAACAACCGGTTCGGAGAGCGCACGCATGCGTGCTCCGTGTTTCAAAAAGCCTATTTTCAGCTCTAATACTTACATTCTACTGCAGTCCCTGTGAATAAAACAGCTGAGGCGCAGCAAACCGTTCTGCTGCGTGAATCAGCCGTGCTCTAAAACAACGAAATAAAGCACAGGAAAGAGCAGGGATGGGTGGATGGGGCCAAATGCTCACCAGAACTACCAGTTCACCCAAACCGGTCTGAACCGATAGAATCCCACCCCTGCTTATTAGTGATTTATCTCTGAACACCCAGTTATAGGCAGACATATAAATGACCCCACAAAAAAGGTCACGTCAGCAATGGGCAATCCTAAATAGGATTCACATCCCACATGGTATCTGGCCAGGATCTCTGTACAAATGGAGCATAGTATCCACCCCTCAGTGTGATTGCAGCAGTGTTGGGTTTCTAAAACTTTTCATACCGGTTCCGTGTGAGTGTGCACTTTGTGCGCGTGCAGCATTTGCAACTCACCTTCTGCTGCAAGCCCTGTGTGTAAAACAGCTGATGCGTGGCAATCAGCTGTGCTGTGCGAAGTAGCTGAGCTTGAAAACCAGGAAATAAAGGTCAGAATAGAGCCGGGGCGGGCGGCCGCAGCAGCTGATCATTGGAGCAAACCGGTTCGCTCACAGATGATCCTTGGAGCTACTGGTTTGGCTGAACCGGGCTGAACCAGTAGAATACCACCACTGGACTGCAGGGTCTGAACATCAAACTGTAGATCACATTATGACCAGCTATGAGCTGAGAGCATGTACCAGTTCAGTAGTCCCTTTTTCAAAAGGCAACTGGACTTTCTTGTTTTTTCTTTGAAGACATTTTGCTTCTCATCCAAGAAGCTTCTTCAGCCCTGACGAGAGAGTGGGGAATTCTACTAATCTAGTTGCAATATTAATTTATATTGCTAGTCCATGTATGATATGCTATATGCTAAATAAAAAATAAATGAAATCTGACTATGGTCTCTGTCCTTGAAGATAGTACCCAACACCATAGCACAGGGGTCCTCAAACATGGCAGCTTTAAGACTTGTGGACTTCAACTTCCAGAATTCCTCCTCCTGTCATGTTAGCTGAGGAGTTCTGGGAGTTGAAGTCCACAAGTCTTAAATTTGCCAAGTTTGGAGACTCCTGCCATAGCATCTCAAAGAAGAATGTTTTGCAAATGGAGACCATTACAGGTAGTCCTTGATTTACAACAATTCATTCAGTAACTGTTCAAAGTTATAATGGAATGGGAAAATGTGACTTATGACCATTTCTCAGACTTACAACCATCGAAGCATCCTATTGGTCATGTGATCAACATTCGGACGGTTAGCAACCGACTCATATTTATGACGTTTGCAGGGTCCCGGGGTCATGTGTGATCTCCTTTTTGTGACCTTCTGACAAGAAAAGTTAATAGGGAAGCCAGATTCACTTAACAGCCATGATACTAATTTAACAACTGCAGTCATTCACTTAACAATTGTGGCAAGAAAAATGGGGCAAAATTCAAATTTGCAAATCTTTCACTTAACAACAGAAAGATTAGGCACAATTGTGGCTATAAGTCAAGGACTACCTGTATCTCCAATAATGTGGCTTTTGGAGATGTTATTCTTTGTTCTTCCCAGCCCTAAATGGTCTCATTCCACTACTAAAGATTTACTAGGGTGAGAAGCAAAGCTCTCCCTCGATATCATAGTTTTAGCAATTTGAGTTTCCTGGTATCCTTCATGAATTCCTCTTAAATATTTTTCACTTGGTTGCTTTAAACTTTCCCAACCAAAGACATTCCATAGTGATAAAATGGATAATTAAAACCAGGTTAAACAAGTTAAAAGATCCACATTTAAAACAGTATAGAATAACATTGCATGTTTTATGTTCACCTCTCAGGGATCTGCACAATGAGTAAAACAATGATTAAATATTGTATTTTCAGATGTATTTTGTTCTATATGTTTTATCTTCCTCCACTTTAAAGAAAAGGAGAGGGAAAGAAAGAGAGAGTGTATGTATATGCAAGAAACCTTCATTTTATTTTTTTGTTCCTAGTGACAACATCAAAATCTGGAACTGATTGTTTCTCGTGTTTGAACAAATAGCATAAATCTGATTCCAATTTAGAAATCTTGGAATTGATTTGGATTCAAACATACATATATATACTTTGTTTTCTATTTGTTGTTTCATTTATCTCAAAAGCAATATTTTCCATGAAGACAAAAGGTGGCACATATAATTGAGGTTGGAAAGACATTGTTAATAGCACGAATCTTTATACATATACCTAAACACATATGTAGACATATTAAAGAAAATTTAATTAAGAAATTTAAACTTTCATATTATAATAAATTATATTATGGCCTTTGTTAACCCTCAAGAGCTACCTCTGCAAAAACTCTGAATTGAAGCAAAATTCCAATAAAGGAGAATATTTGCAGCTCAGGGTTGAAATGAAGGGTCTTTGGCGCTCTCTGAACTTGGTTGTTTTCTTGCAGACGTTTTCATTACCAAGGTAGGTAATATCACAAGTGGTAGTGGGTTTTGCTCTCAGTTTATATTCTAGTGGCTTGCCCTGTCAGTGTATGTGGGGGTGGTCTAGATATCCTTTTGTTGGGCAGCTTACTGTTAGCTTGGTTGGCAATTTCCTGACTGGAGTATTACTTTTGGATTATTGGTCTGATGTTAATCTTGGACTTAATCTTATCTCGGTGCCTATTGCTGTTGGTGTTTTGATCCTTTTTTTTTTTGGCTCCTTGAAAGTCTGTTTTGCATAATATGCAGCTATTGTTTATGTCTATGTGTCTATTGTAGCAAGATTAATGCTGAGTAAGTACCAAGATGCTTACTGGGCTAGTAGATATCACCTCCTTCCAGTGTGATTTAGGATCTGTTAAATATTTGAAAGAAAAAAAAAACGCTCCAGAAGAATAACACCATCATAGGCAGAGAGAACCATAGGAGGAAAACATTACCTTGACAGCTATTTGAATGACAAGCAGGCTGGAATGTGCGGCTGCAACTGTATACACGTAAATAAAAAAAATGTGACAGAATATTTCAAGTGCGAAATGACAATTGATGGATTGTTTTGGCATTGTTGAAGTATTTTGGTTAACACGCAGTCCAAACTTGAAAAGTTTGCATATCGGAAAGCAGAAAATCGAGAGAATTGCAAGCAAAACGATAATGTAATATGTTGGGAAAGATGAAAGGTAGCTTAAACCCAGGTGTACAATTTTACAGGGAATATCAGCTTTGTGAATAGTTGGCTTTACAATCCCTTTCCTATCACTAATGTCAAAGATAAAGGGATGCCAAGCTGTAATGAGGCAATAGAGGATGGATCTTCAAGGAAAGGATGGGGGAATGAGGATTTTGCTTGAGATCCTGCTGTTGAAGGAAAGTGTTTTTTTAAAGACAACACAAATGAGTTCAAAGATAAACTGTAAAGGAATTGTCTGAAGGTCTCCTGCTTAGTAGTAGCTGTTGTGCAATAAGAAGTATACATGTATCCACAGAATTTTAAAACTATGGAATAGTTAAGAGTGTGTGGTTTGATCAACTGCAGGTCAGAGGTAAAGTAAGAGATCTGAGGTAACAGGAGAAAGATTGCAGGAAACTGCCACAGGCTTTATATTTAATTCATTTAGTATTGTAGGATCATAAAAAGGAAGGCATGTTAAATGTCAAGATTGCTATAGCAACCATCTATAAGGCTGTCTCATGGATTTACTGTCCACGTCTTAAACCTACACATTGGCATTCCAGATCTTCAAAACTAATATATAATATATAAGCTGTTAAATCACTGGAATATTTTTTCAAGCACCTTTTAGGTTTCTGTGAAAAATTCTATTTTTTTAAAAAAAATAGATTCTGCAGAGACTCTCTAGTCTAGAACAATAAATCAGTTACCCAAGCATTGTAACTCTTTTACTTTTGGGTATATACAAGTGGCAACACTGGCTAATCTTTTGTCAAACAGGGACATGAAGTAGAGATCTTATATATTTTCTCTTTGGGATTTCTCTTACATTCAAAACTCAAAGGTGCTTTTTCAGGAAGCAACTGGACTTTCTTGGATTTTTTCTTTTCATTTGAAGATGTTATGTCCTGAGGACTCATGGAGTTCTCACTCAGGTCCACTCACTTGTGTGGGCGTTATTCCCCCATTCCCATTGGTCAGTTCTCCCCAGCAGCCAGCTATAAAAGCAGGCTGCGGGGTCCAACTGGCTGCTGATTGCTGCGAGCCAGTTCCAGGCTTGGCAAGCACGGTCAGCCCTTTATTTGTAAATAAAGTACTGTTGCACTCATGCTCTGGTTCAGCCTCTCATTGCTCAAACTTAACACTGGCGACGAGGATGGGATGGCTACCAGAAGCACCTTGCAACCGCTGAGTCACTAGCCACCGATCTACAGCCCAGAGAGAGCGATCGGCTGGTAACAAGGGAAACGCTGATCCGCAGCCAGAGAGAGCGGTCAGCTAGCGAAACGAGCGATCAAAAAGAGCAAACGCAGATCCGCAGCCAGAGAAAGCGGTCTGAGTCAAATAGTTAGAAGCGTCTGTAGCCGCTTGTTAGCCTCGCTACGGGGAAAGTGAAGCGCTGCGAGCCGCAGCCGCTCTGCATTTGGCGTGAAATTCAAACGGGTGTCATTTGAATTTCGAGCCAGTAGGAATCACAGCACAGCGCTGTAGAGAGTCACTAACGCCCACTTTTTTGGCGCGAATCAGACACCTCCAACGGCTAGCAGCCAACGTGGTAACACAGAGAGAGAGAAAGAGAGGGTAGCGAAAAACCTCTCCAGAGCTGATATCACTAGTAACTCACGAGCGTTCGTAGTCCCAGAGAGATTTCTCCCGCAGGTAGCCCAGCCGTTCCAGCACCATGAGTTCCAATCCAGTATTCCCGGCGTTTAAACCAGACGAAGAGAAGTGGGAATCGTATAAGAACCGTTTCAATCATTACATCGATGCGGTCGGCCTGTCGGATGCGGGAGAGCATCGGAAAAAATCCTATTTCCTAATCTACTGCGGAGCCACCGCTTTCGATACCGCTGCAGCACTCGTGGCGCCGAGAGAATTAAAAACGTTCCGTGGTCCGAGTTGCTTGAGATCCTCACAAACCACTATGCTCCCAGGCCTTCACAAATCGCCAGGAGGTTCACGTTCCGAATAAGGAAGCAATCTAGTAAGGAGACCATCAACCAATATATGGCCGCCCTCAGAACAGCAGCCCTGCACTGCGGGTTTGGAACATACCTGGAGGACATGCTCCTCGATCAATTGGTTTGTGGGGTCAAGGATCTCAACCTACAGAGGCGACTGCTAGCTAAAAAGACCTCAACCTCGCGCAAGCGGTAGAGGAGGCCCTAGCAGCCGAGCTAGCTACGAACTCAGCCACCGAAATTCAGGGCCCAAGCGCCAAGCTAGCAGCGTTCCCAGTCCATTCCGAAGAGGTGGAAGCGGAGGAAGGCCACAACGATGAGAACGATGTCCATCGCCTCACCAATGACAGACGGTCGCAGGTAGGGGCCAAACAAGAATACACCGGTCCACCCAAGCACATCACCCTGTGCCTAGCCTGTGGGGATCACATCAAAGGGCCACCTGCAAGTTTAAAGGAGCCGTTTGCAACAACTGCCATAAGAGGGGCACATTGCGAGAGTCTGCCAAGCCCCCAAAGCGCTGCACAAAGACCCCGTCCTCGCACTCGGGACCACAGAGGCAAGTATTAAACTGTCGCACGCACCGCCTTGCCAGGCGTACTTGCCACTCTGTTAGTAAAATTTCTCTCTCCGTTTCCCTAGAAGGTAAACCGTGCCACATGGAGGTTGACACAGGGTCAGCGCTCTCAATAATCTCGTGGAACACCCTCAAGAGACTCCACCCCACCCTATCTACTACCCGGCTTCAGAGATGCCAGTTCGGTCTGAAGGACTACCAGGGAAGGCCATTCCCGTGATCGGCAGAGGCAAGTTCTTTGTCAGTTTTAGAGCTTTTAAAGGCCACCTACCTCTAGTGGTAGTTAACGGCAATCTACCCACCTTATTGGGGCTCGATTGGTTTCCCCACCTCGGCCTAGGGTTAACAGGAGTCCATGCTGTCTCAACCTCAGACACTGACTCCTTATTCGCTGACTACGCAGATGTGTTCAGCGAGGAGCTGGGGTGTTATAATGGAACCCCCATCTCGTTCACCGTTGACCCCAGGCAGTCCCAATCAGATTAAAACCACGGAGAGTTCCATTTGCTATTCGACCAAAACTAGACGCTGAATTGGATAAACTACTAAAACAAGGGGTCATTGAGCCAACAGATTTCGCCAAGTGGGAGACGCCCATTGTCACACCCTCAAAAAGATGGTAGCCTGAGAATTTGCTCGGACTACAAGACAACAATCAATAAATATTTACAAGTTAGCGCCTATCCCGTGCCCGTCATTCAGCACTTATTGCACACATTCGAACCGGGCAGTATTTTTGCTAAATTGGACATGTCTCAAGCATATCAACAGTTCCTGTTGATAACCAAACAGCAGAACTTCAGACCATCGTCACTCACAGGGGTGCCTTCAGATGCAAGCGTCTCCAATTTGGCGTAAGTGTTGCCCGGGTATTTTTCAATCCCTCATGGAGCGGATTTTACAGGGCCTCCCTGGTGTAGTACCCTACTTCGACGACATCTTGGTCTCGGCCAGGACAGACCCCAACTCTTCCAGAGAGTGCGAGCAGTGTTAGAGAGGTTCAGACAGCATGGCCTCAAGTTAAAAAAAAGAAAAATGCGCCATTGCCACTAGACAGGTGGACTTTCTGGGTTATAAAATTGACGCCTCTGGCATTCACCCCCTGGAGTCCAAGGTCAGGGCGATCCACGAAGCTCCCACACCGACCTCCAAAACGGAGCTACAAGCTTTCTTGGGACTCCTAAACTTTTATGCATCCTTTTACCCCATAAAGCCTCAGTAGCCGAACCCCTACACAGATTACTAGACAAAAAGTCACCGTGGCACTGGGGGCACAAAGAAGACCAGGCGTTTAACGCCGTCAAATCACTACTTACGTCAGAGGCAGTGCTCATCCAGTTCGACCCCAACCTTCCTTTAGTACTGGCAGCAGACGCATCCCCTTTTGGAATTGGGGCGGTCCTTAGTCACCGACTCGCCAATGGCGCCGAGGCCCCCATCGCCTTTTTCTCCAGGACGCTCTCGGCCACAGAGCGAAATTACAGCCAAATAGACAAGGAAGCCCTAGCAGCTGTTGCAGCCGTGAAAAAGTTTCACGAATTCCTTTTTGGCCACTTCTTGAACTGGTCACCGACCATAAGCCCCTCCTGGGCCTACTGGCCGGCGACAAACAGACACCTCAAGTCCTCTCCCCTCGGATGACAAGGTGGACGCTTTTCCTAGCGGCCTACTCATACAAACTTATCCACCGCCCGGGCAAAACTCTATCCCACGCTGACGCACTCAGTCGCTGCCCTTACCCGCTCCAGCTGAAGACCCAGCTCCTGTCAATGCCATTTTTGAAATCACCCAGTTGGACCTGCCCATCACCGCCCTTGACATCGCCGCCAAAACCAAGGCAGACCAAACGCTTGCCCAGGTGCTCGACTGGGTGAGGAGGGGGTGGCCGGGAGGCAATGTTGATAACAAATTCGCACCCTTTAAGACTCGCATGCAGGAGCTGTCCAGTTTGCAGGGTTGTCTACTGTGGGGCACTCGAGTGATCATTCCAACCTCGCCATGCACCCGAGTCCTGGAGGCGTTGCACGAGGGACACCCGGCATTGTGAGAATGAAGGCGTTGGCACGCAGCTACGTGTGGTGGCCGGGTCTAGACGAGGACATTGTCAATTGGGTAAGTTCCTGCAGCATTTGCCAGGAATCCCATCCTGCTCCCCCATCGCCACCCCTACCAGATGGGAGAGCGCCAGCGCCCTTGGTCTAGAATCCATATCGATCTGGCCGGCCCCGTGCATGGAAAGATGTTCCTAGTGGTCGTGGACGCTTATTCCAAGTGGATAGACGTGGCGCAGCTATCCACGACCACCACACTAGCAATCACCAACGTGTTAACGCGCCTGTTCGTTACCCATGGACTACCCGACTCCTTGGTCTCCGATAATGGCCCACAGTTCGCATCAGTAGAATTCAGCCATTTTGCAGCCAACCTAGGCATTCGCCACATTTTAACAGCCCCATTTCACCCTGCGAGTAATGGGTTGGCTGAAAGGGCCGTCAGGACCACCAAAGAGGCCCTCGCTAGGTTTGGCAGAGATGACTGGCACCACAAACTCTCACGGTTCCTGATGAGCCAGCACTCAACCCCTGTGCAGTCACCAATAAGTCCCCAGCGGAACTTCTGATGGGCCGGCGCCTGAGGACTGTATTAGATAGACTGCACCCACAATACTGCCCTGACTCTCCCCTCGCTTCCACTTCGGGGTTAGACATTTTATGTTACAGGAGCCGATATTCGCAAGGAATTTCGCTGGGGACCCACTTTGGATTCCGGGCAGGTCATCGCCGTCACCGGGCCGAGATCATATAGAGTCAGGCTGGAGGATGGTCGCGTCTGGAGGAGACACATAGACCAACTCAGAAGGCGCCTCAGCAACCTCGCAAACAAGAATCCAGAGTCTCCAGTTGAAGGGGAACCGTCCCATCCGCCACCCAGCCACATCGCACCCAGTGACCAGCCTGCGCCAGCGGTCGTTCGGTCAGCCCAAACCCGGACAACAGCGCCCAGAGAGTTGATCAACCGGATCCAACCCACGAGAGTTTGACTCCAGAAACCAACCCGGTGGTTCCCGAGGATGCCCAGTCCGGAGAGAGTGTTGGCGACACTATGCCAGCTCAACCGTCACAGACTGATACCGAACAGTCAGGCAATGTTCCCGAGTTGCGCCGCTCCGGGCGCCAACACAAACCCCCATCTACCTCAAGGACTATGCGTGTTCGCATCTGGGGGAAGGGGTGTTATGTCCTGAGGACTCATGGAGTTCTCACTCAGGTCCACTCACTTGTGTGGGCGTTATTCCCCCATTCCCATTGGTCAGTTCTCCCCAGCAGCCAGCTATAAAAGCAGGCTGTGGGGTCCAACTGGCTGCTGATTGCTGCGAGCCAGTTCCAGGCTTGGCAAGCACGGTCAGCCCTTTATTTGTAAATAAAGTACTGTTGCACTCATGCTCTGGTTCAGCCTCTCATTGCTCAAACTTAACAGAAGACATTTCACTTCTCATCCAAGAAGCTTCTTCAGCTCTGACAGGAAAGTGGGAATGGAATCCTGTCAGAGCCGAAGAAGCTTCTTGGATGAGAAGCAAAACATCTTCAAAAGAAAAATACAAGGAAGTCCAGCCGCCTCCTGAAAAAGCACCTTTGGAACAAACAGGACCTGGATGACTGAGAATATTTACAGACTTACATCCAAAAGATTTTCATTGCTGACAGTTTCTAATCATACCAATTCTAGTTTTTTATGTTTTCATAAATGGAACACCATTATATTTGACATTATGTATACTAAACCAGCTTTTCCCAGCCTGACACTTTGAATGAGTGGTTATTGCACAAATAAAATATGAATCTTTGTATACAAATCAATAGTATATTAATCAGATTTGATTTGATTTCTATAGCCGCCCATTTTGACTCTGGATGGCATAGAACTTAAAAACAATTAAAACACTACAAACATGTATATATGATACCAAATAAAACTGTTGCTATGGATATTAATACAGCCAGAAAATGGGGCCTTAACACACTTAGGGCAGTATATATAAATATAATTCTGTGATGTGCTTTAGGAATTTTAATGAAGATCAATGTATAAATATCTGATCAAGCAAGCAGTTTAGATTGTTTGCCTAGACCAGAATCATATTTGAATTACTGTTTATATTTGAATTTTTCACTATGCTGAACAGATTGATACTATTTTTCCTCTAGTAAAATGTTTACTTATTTATTCTAGAATAGCATGCTGCAATTGCATTCCCATTCTCTATTCAAAGTAGTCATGTAGTCAAATTTTTAAACAACTGGTTCTGTGGGTGTGGCTTAGTTGGTGGGTGTGGCTTGGTGGTCATGTTATTGGCTGGGCATGGCCAACTCAATATCATTCACATCGAGGCACGCAGCTCCTCGCCTGGCCTCTCATGACTGTGGAGATGCTGTAACAGTTGTAAGTGTGAAAAATGGTCATATGTCACTTTTTTCAGTGCCATTGTAACTTTGAATGGTCACTCCACAAAAGCAAATTACCAGCAAAGGAGGGAAAAAAAACCTCCAGAGACGTTCCTGAGACAGGACGTCTAGTCCTGCCAAGAATGTAAAAAGGGTTAACAGAGAGGCAGTTTCTGTAAGCAACACCAGAATGTTTCCTTCCTGCCTTCCTTACAGGATTAGGCCAGGAATTTCTTCTAACAACCAGTTCTCTAAACTGCTTAGAATGTTAACAACCAGTTCTAGCAAATAGGTGCAAACTGGTAGAATCCCACCCCTGTTTATGAGGAATTAACAACTGAGTGTCTGTATATTTTAGAGCTGAAGAACTTTCACCTATTACCTTCAATGGAAAGATGATATATATTTTGCTAGCAACTGAACTCAATTTTGTGGCACCAAATAAAAACACAGTTTAGTTTCTTGAAAATAGGAGGCAGGGGATGAAAGATGCAACCACAGCATTGCTGACAGTCATTGATATTATATGTGACTGCATCTATATTGTTTCTCCATGTTTACATATTTTAAAATATGATCCTTGTCATAAGTTGGAACCCAAAGTTTTTCCTTCGGTGTATCTTTTGTTCCCAGAAATACTGTTTATATTTTGTTTCAAAGTTTCCACTAAAAAAATCAAGCCAAATGTTTGCAAAACCGCTCTTGCTGCTATGTGTAATATTAATGCACACATTTTTTCAATTCCACGGGTACAAGCACTTATGGAACAGACCTGCTGGTTATAATACATTCTACTTGAAGTTTTTGGTTCCAAATATAAGTATATTAACAGCTCCTTTTTCATAGTCAAAAAATCTGTACTACACCAATATGTAAAAGAACATAAGGAAAAAATGATGGAACCATTAATCAGGTAGTTTTAATTTATGGCTCAAATATATCTTGCTTTCCACATTTTTTTTTGCCATCTGCTGAATATGTAACCTTTGAAAAAGTAATAATAATTTGACCTAGTCAATATGGGACTGCTATAAATACAGATATAAAATAAGTTGTTAATGAGGAAATGCTCATTAACATGAGCATTCAATGTTGGGAAATGCTTTTTATAATTCTTTTTAAATGTATTTTTGGAAAGGAAGTTTGACTGAAACCTGAACTAAGTCCAGCTCCATAACTCTTATTTTCAAAGCATTTTTTTCTTGATAAAAATGTGCTTTTACTTATAAATGAGAAACTAGATCTGGTTCCTTGATACTCAGAATGATCGTATTTCCCCCAGTCAGATGGATATATTTAGTTGTTCTCTTTGAACAGAGATTACTCACAGGAAATGATCATTTTCCTTTTTTTTCAGAAAAAAAAACAGAAATATGAAAGAGCATCTGCAGTTTCCAGCTAAATGAAAAACATTGACTAAACATTAAATTTACCATGCACCCTTTTTAATTGTTTTTAATTGTTCCATTTTCTTTCTGTTTAGACAAATCAAGAATCTGTTTGTTTTTTTTTCACACTTAGGCATGGTGTAGTTCCATATCCATCTGTCACTTGGAGAATTACAGGTCCAATCTTTTATTCTTGACTAACGTAGAGGAATATAAATTGTTTCAGCAGACCAGTCATTTCTGGATGAATCAGCATATTTAAAACTCTTTCAGTTCTACATTCACCCAAAGTTCAGAAAAGGGACAGAAATGAACAGCTTTGATACACTGATAACTTTAAAGTCTTTCATCATATTTTTTGACCCAACTGAAAACACGCTATCTTTCTGGAGTGAACAGCAGAGCGAACAGCATCTGAGGTGTTCAATTCCTCTTTTGGTAGGTTCTTCCAGTTTGGAAGTTGATTTCTAGAATTCTTGTGTCTGGCTTCACACATTTAATTAAGCAGTAATGTGGGGTTTTGGTTTAGGCAGTGGTGGGATTCAAATTTTTTTACTACCGGTTCTGTGGGTATGGCTTGGTGGGCGTGGCAGGGGAAGGATACTGTAAAATCCCCATTCCCAGACCCCTAATCTACTTTCTAGCTCCGTTCTCTTGTGCAGGGCAACAAAAGAAGACCCAGCCAATCAGCTGGGACTCAATGGGAGGCAGGGAAGAGATGGGGGCGGGGCCAGTCAGAGGTGGGATTTGCCAGTTCTCCGAACTACTCAAAATTTCCGCTACCGGTTCTCTAGAACTAGTCAGAACTTGCTGAATACCACCTCTGGGTTTAGAACAATCTGTGAAGCTAGGTACTCTATCAACCGTGGTTTGTAGTTTGGCACGTTATGTAAATCCAGCTAATTGTTGGGTCATTCTGCAATTAAAGGATACCCAAATCATGACTCAACACAATGTAGGAAGTTAGTCATGTCTCAATTTTGTTTTATATCTACATGAAATTCCTTGGTCAGAAATCTGAGGTAGATTATCTTCTAATTTAAGTCTTTTTAATCTAAATGAAAGAAATCATTAAAATAAGAAACATCTGTATTTTGGAAAATATGTAAAGAAATAGATAGGAAGTTGTGTATGGATATGATGAACTTGACATGTGAATTTAAGTCTGAAAAAATAATAAACTGAAAGAAAACAAGATTGACAATTCTTTCACATACAAATCAACCCATTTTACTGGATAAGTAGGATATAGTTGTAAATCCATTTGAGACTGAATTATGGATTAACATGGTTGAGCCTTCTTCAATGAATCAATTTCCACATGTGTTTGGACTGCAAATCCCAGAATTCCAAGGAGTTTAGTTAAGAAATTCTGGGATGTGCAGTTTCAACTGATTCAGACGGTGTCAAACTCCAGAAGTTCAAGTTCAGTGAATGCCACTTTAAAAATTCCTCCTCTCGGATCACCTGGATAGTGTGATATGTATTTTTTTTCCCTTAATTTCACCTTCTCTTGCTCCTGCAATATTTAATACGGAGTAGGTAATTTGGAAACCTGCAGATGTTTTCATCACCTCTTCTCATAATCACTGACTATTGTAGATTATCAGGAGATTATGAGATTTGTTGTCCAATACGAAAGGATTCAGATTTCTCTATTGAATGCCACATTTAATATTTAATAATAGAACTGGAAATGTTGTAAGGCATTACAACATAAACATCCCATTGGGATACGTATTCAAAAAAACTGCATAAAAAGACAGTCATAAATAGTAAGACCTTATTGTTCTATCTATTATTGATATCAGTTGATTAAAATGCTATGGTAAGAGGGAATCCTTAAACTTATGTATAAAAACCAGCATACAGAGAACAAAAAAAGATATTCAAACAAAAACCAGAATAATCTAGTGAGTTCTAAAACCATATAAGCAAGATAATCAGTAAGATTTATCCATATGCCTTCGGGTATTACTGTGTTAAAAAAATTAAGAGTATGTTTATTCATTCATTCATTTATTCATTCATTCATTCATTTTTATATACCTGCCTGTCTTGCAGTAGTGACTCTGAATGACTAACTTAGAATAAAACCAAAAAATACAAAATAAACACCGCTAGAAATAGCACATACTGGGAACAAAGGACTTAGTGAGGTTGAGTAAGCTATAATTTTTGCATCACTCATACTGTACATATACCTATTTAAAGGATGGATGACTAAAAAAAACCCCAGCAGCTCTTGCTGTTATTGCTATTTTAGCAAACTTAAGAAATTGCCCTTTCCTGAGACTCAAAAGAGTTATAGGCAACGACATGATGGCATTTCATTTTATGGCAGACCAGGGAAAGCATGTGGGATAAAACTGTAAGGAAATTACTTCTTGAAATTCAGTGAAATAGCCATAGCGCTTAGACTTATATACCACTTCATAGTGCTTTACAGAACTCTCTAAGCCAGGGGTGTGAAACTGGCAGCCTGTGGGCCGGATGCATCATGCACAGGCCATGCCTATCCCAGCTCTACAAAGTTTGAAAAAACGTCACTAAAAGTCATGTGACGACGTGATGTGGCAAGTTTGATACCCGTGCTCTAAGCGGTTTACAGAGTAAGCATATTGCCTCCAGCTATCTGAGTCTTCATTTTACCAACCTCAGAAGGATAAAAGGCTAGGAGGGGTGCGGTGGCCTAGAGGTAGAGCTCTCACCTCACAATCAGGAGGCTTTGAGTTCGATCCTAGGTGGAGGCAGATATTTCCCTCTCTGGGCATGACGAGAATTTATCTGCTGAACAAAACTCTGCATTGGCAACAGGAAGGGCATCCGGTCATTAAAACACTCTGGTAGCTCCATTCAGTTGCCCAGACTCCACCCCGCAAGGGATTATGGGGTCATTAAATGAAGATGATGAGAAGAATAGAAGGCTGAGTTAACCCTGAGCCGGTGAGGATTAAACTCCTGGTAGTTGGCAGAGTTAGCCTAAAATACTTCAGCCTAATTACTGTGCCACTACATAGTGAACACCTTATTTGTCCTCCAAAAAGATTTTGGAAAATGGATAAACCTTTTTGGGGAGATGTTATGCAAAGGCACTACAGATAGTCCTCAACTTACAATCATAATTGACTCCAACATTTATGTTGCTAAGTGAAACATTTGTTAAGTGAGTTTTGCCCCATTTTACAACCTTTTTTTACCGCTTCCATTAAAAAAAAATTCTATTGTGATCTGGCCCCAGTGCAGGGGTGGGCTGCTACTGGTTCGCACAGGTTCAAGCGAACTGGATGTTAATTTTACATCTGGTTCACCAAACTGGTAGTTGCAACAACTGGCTGGTCCCGCTCACCTCTCCCCTCCCAGGAGTCTCCATTTTGGATCCCAGATAAGTGCAAGACCTGCGTGGAGGCTTGGGGAGGGCTAAAAATGGCCCTCCCGGAAGTTCCAGAAGGCTGGAAACAAGCCCGTTTCTGACCTCTGGAGAGCCTCCGGAGCCCGGGGAAGATGTTTTCATCCTCCCGGAGGCTCAAGGAAAGCCTCTGAAGCCAGGGGAGGGTGAAAATGTTCCCCTCCCCACCATGGTGCAGGAGGCTGACTAGGCCATGCCCACCATGGCCACGCCCACCCAGCAACTGGGCAGGGAACCAGCTGCTAAATTTTTTTGAAGCCCCTCTCTGCTCCAGTGTAGTGAAAGTAAGGGCTGGGATTGATCATTTCAGAGTAATGCTCCATAGAAATTCTGCTTTTTCTGGGAGAGTGACTGAGCTGAAGGAAAATCTCTGAAACAGTCTGATCAATGCTCAGTCAGAGGTAGTACAAGCAGAGAAGAACGCTTCGCCTGTGGCTCATTAAAAACCTGGAACAAGCTTTAGGAAACAGGCTGAACAGATGACAACTTGTAGAAATCTTCATTTTTTTTCCCCCGTTAGAGATCAGCTTGGTCTTCAGAGTTGTGCTCCACCAGAGAACAAACATTTCTCAGTTTTATCACCTGTGAAATGAGGTTTAACTTTGACAGAATCAGTGGTTAGGTTGAAGAGAAAAAATAAAAATAATAATAAAAATGACTCTCAGGATCACGTAAAGGTTTTTTTCTTTTTTTTCACACACACACCAACGTTTCCATGCCTGGTAGAAAAATGACAGAAACATCAATAAACCAAAGGAAAAACCTTTTCTTCTTCAGCTTTGGCTATGAATTTTGTTTCAAAGCATATTATGTTATGCTGTCAGGATCTAAATTCTGTACATCTAAGTGCTCGCTTCAGCAGTCCGTATGCTGTACATTTAAAGGGAAAGGAAATACATATATTTGTGATAAAACAAAATGCACCACTTAAGCATTTTTTTTCACATAAATAACAATTTCTTCTATTGTCCAAAGTTTCTGTGTATAGTTAGAAAGTCTCCTAGTTAAAGCTGTTTTTTTCATAGAGGTTTTAGGGCAATTGGAAAGAAGCTGGTCTTGCTAAGATATTTTTCTGATATCTACATTTATATACATCCTTGAGCTTCCTTCCTTCCTTCCTTCCTTCCCTCCTCTCTTTCTCCTTCCTTCCTTCCTTCCTTCCTTCCTTCCTTCCTTCCTTCCTTCCTTCCTTCCTTCCTTCCTTCCTTTAGTAAGAGGAAAATAGAATGGCTCAAATTATTCAAACTTTACCGCTGGCATAATGAAATAACTTACCCTGCATCTCCCAGACTGATTTGACAATTGGAACTCAGCTTTTTATTGCATTTTTCCACTTCTTGCATATTTTAGTATCATTCTAGCCTCCCCAAATGTATCCAAAGACATATGCAAATTTCTGCTTTCTTTTAGAAATATATTTGTTCTACAGTTTAATCACTGAGGATGCATCTGCTCAATTTGATCTTGTTGTGAGCCACAGTCCACAAGAACTGCAGAAGGCTGGGCATTGATCTTCTTGGAAGGGGCATATGTCAGTGTTCATGACACACCTGTCGACAGCTCCTTAAAACTACATTTGATTAAGGGAGGTGCTGACAGGCAGGGTGCCCTTCAGTTCCCCCTTTTCCATTGAAGCTGGATCATTAAACTGAAGGCCACACTCCAGAGGCATCTTCCTTGATGAATAAAATTCAAATATCACCTGGCATTTGGATGCAAACGGTGTAATCCAGGAATTTCAAAGGATCCAAATCCCTCTCACTCAGCAATGTTAAATAATAACATAGAGAACTGAAATTATTCTCCATCAAGCCACACTAATTCTGCAAGATTCCCAAATGTAGGACTCAAGCAGTGATGGGCTGAAATGAACCAAAAAGCGATTTGGAGTTACATTAATACAGCTCTTCCATATACTAATAAAGACTTGTGAATGAAGATGACAAATTACTCTGCCTGGGATGCCCAGAGATTCTGCACTGTATATTATTAGTTAAATACAAGTCTGGGCTGTTAATGCAAGCAGGCTTACATGTTTTTCACACTGTTTTGTTTGTTTAATTATTTTATGTCAATGGTTAGAGTTTCTGTTGTATATAGACATTTGTATATTCGTAATACTATGTTCCGATTGGACAATCAATACCGCCTAGCGATTGGTGGTTAACAAGAGATTATGATTGGCTGCCTAAATGGTGGGAGGTTTAAAATGATGCCATTGGTTGCGAGCCGCGGGCAGCCGCTATAAGAGAGGCTGCCGCGGCTCGAGTTTAGTTGAAGTTATTGACAGTTAAATAAAGAGCTGAACTCAACTCCGGTCTCGAGTCTATCTTGTTCTGGCGATAGAACAGTTTCCTACCTATCAAAGCAGAGAATGTGCATTTAGAGGATCTATCGCCAACTATGTTTCTCTTGATCTGAGATGAATGAACTGCAGCATAGATTAAAATTGTTGGCAAGGGGACAGGTTGTAATGCTAACTTCCTAGAGATGAGAAATTGAAGACTCTCTGGATTCTGGCTGTCATCTAACCTTACCATCTTTGGCTTGTGAATCAACACTTAAGAACTAGAAGGTGGTAATGTGACAGAGTCGGGTGAAAAGTAGTTAAGATAGGCTTTCATTGTTTACTAAGTATATTGTTGAGAGAGAAAGTGTGAAAGCAAAGGAAAGAAGGTATTACTTAATGCCTCCTTCACAACACCAAGTTTTTGCATGAATCTTTACTTAACCTGGAGTAACATTCTACAAAATAGATTGGAACTCTAAGAGTGGAAACCATCTCTCCAAAAAAAAAACTAGAATTAAATATTAAAGGGTAATTTGAATAAAGTTACCTCCTGAGGTTGGTTAGTGTGACTTCATGATATATCTATGAAGGTTTCTTGGCAGCAGGATAGAAATGAGTGGCCGTCACCGCCTCTAGGATTTTTTCCTTCTCTTTTCTAGGCTAAATTATATTCCTGGAGTTTCTGGTGGAATGAACTTACTAGAATTCCTTCTGCTTAACTTTTTGAGATTGGCCAAGATCATCTACATCAGGGGTGTCAAATGCTGCATCGGGGCTGTGGTTGACTTTGTGGGTGGGGGGGGGGCAGATAGGCATGGCTGATTGGTTGGGTGTGGCTGACTGGTTGGGTGTGGCCAACTGGGTGGGCATGTCTAGCTTGATGCCACTCCCCAAACTGCTGGCATGTTTCCTCTTTGCATTGGATAGACCGGGCCGAAGCCAGGCTGGCCTGATCTTTCCTCTTTGCATTTGGTAGACCGGGCCGAAGCCATCCTTGCCAGATCTTTCCTCTTCACATTGGGTAAACCAGGATAGTTCCGCAGGCCGGATCTGACCACATCGCAGTCAGATCTGGCCTGCAGGCCTTGAGTTTGACACCCCTGACCTACATATTGCCTCCGATTGAATAATGTAATAACGTGGAATCTCTCGGTAGTTTCTGGAGTGGTCTTGGTAGTTTCATGTTTAGGCTGTTGTTTAATGTTAGCTTGTTTGTCTGAGTGCCACCAAGATCACTCCCACCAGCAATGACAGGGCAAGTCAGTTGTACATAAAATGGGAGCAAACCTCTTTCCCTCCTAGCACTGATTACGTAATTTAGTAATGAAACATCTCCAAGAAAACAACCAAACTCAGAGAGGACCAAGAACCCCATAGTTCAACCCTGAGCTACAAAAAGTTTTCTGATAATTGATTTCTAACTGTGAGGTGATCAAGGGTTTTGTCAGTGAATGTTCTGTCTTTTAAAATCCTCGTTCCAATGGCCTGCAGTTTTCTTGACTTCCAACAATTCAGTGAATTTCTCAGAGAAAATATAATGAGGGAAGTCTCTACATGAGTCCTTTTTAGACTGGGAGAAATGGGTAGGGGAGAAGGCTTCAGGGGAACCGAAAGACACGTAGCAAGAAACAGCAGCACCAACATAAATGTCTTCATCAACAGTTAAAAGAAGCTCAGATAATATTTTCCAAGAAATTCTCAAGTGCCCTGAGAATAAGTCAGACAATCTAAAAAGTTTGAGAATTTGAAAGGCAAATTTGACATTTGGCGTATTTGACTGAATCAGCACATCTTGAACCGTCATCTCCAGATGTTTAAAAGAGCCTCTCTGATTATTTCTAGCCAACATCTGGAGGATGTAGAGGTTGGAGCACTCAATGTTTATTTCAACTCAATGTTTATTTATTTCATAAATTAAGAACAAGAAACCTGGTGTGTAACATATAGATTTACAGAATGGGTAGGATAAGTTGGAAACTGTGGGAAAATTTGGCTCGTGGGATGGAAACAGCAAATATATCCTTGCTGGAAGTCAAGACAACTGAAAATTTCCTCTGGCAAAAATGTATGAAGCACACCATTTGTTAGTTTTTATTTTTTTAAAAATGTATTTGTTTTGTTTGCACAGATGGTCTGAAGCAGTAAACTTTGTGACTGGATTCTATACATATTATTTCATCAGATGCTCCATAATATTCATTTTACCTTCACTTTCAATTGGTCTTGGAAAAGAAGGGAATTCCTTCATGGAAAATCAGAACTTCTCCTTCCAGCACACATATGCTTGAATTAATTCTTACTGTGTACTCAGGAGCATAAGGAGAAATATCTGAGCCTCATAGCGAATTTCATTATTTCCCCCCATCCTGATATTAATAAACAGCTAAAAGCTACTGGATATATTTGAGGAAGTCTGCTCTCTTTCCCAGAGCTTGCACACACAATCCATTCTTAGGAAGAATTGGCAGCAATAGAAGCTTGATGAACTCTTAGAGTGGTATTATTAATTTGTATCAAGGAAGCATAGTGGCTCTGAGGCTTAATGATGCTGGTGATGTTCTCAGTTCCAGCGGTTTGAGTCCAGGCACTGTGTGGCAAGGGTGAGCTCCTGTCACTCAGCCTCTGTTCCCCTAACAGTTTGAATGCATGTTCTGTGAAAGTAGATAGGTAGGTGTCAGGTGGGTGGCGAGACAAGCTGGTGTTCTGTACAGGCAGTCAGATTCCTAATGGCTCTGGGAACATGCAAGTGTGTCCCGCAACAGGACTAGTACCTTGGCTAACCAAACTACTACTGTGAAACATCATTGTGGTCTCCTGGCTATTTTAACAACACATACGATGATGATGATGATGATGATGATGATGATGATGATGATGATGTTTGGTCTACCAATTCTGGGTTTGTAAAAAGCCAGATGACCATTACAGGACAGGAAAAAGATTATGTATTTAATGATTAGCATAAATCATGGTGAGGCTGTTTACCATGGCTTCCATTTGCTGTTCTGCTTTCATTCATCCTGCTGTCCTAGGCATATGCCTGCATTTCTCAACCAGCATCCAGATGGATGGTTCAGTTATGGTGGTGATGGGTACATAATGGAAGACGTGAAGGTCTGGTTTCCTAACAGTTCCAGAGAAAAACTACCGTATCCATGTTGTTTGTGATAGTCAACACTGACTTGATGTTGCAGAGTTTTCATAATTGTGTACTGCAAGATGGTCCTTGCTTCTATCAAGATTGTACAGTATTGTGTTTGGTTTCCACCAGTGCTGAGATGTTAAATTGCAGCCAGCATAACAGTTTCATTCATTACAAATGAAAGGTTGTTTTTTTATATGTTTGAAGAAATTTTCTGAAATATTTCCCGAATTGAGGGAGGGAGAGTTTGCAAAATGAAGCTGTTTTCTTTTAAGTTCATTATTTTTTTTAAATGAGAATATTGGTTTAGCTAAACTTTCTTCTGTTACAAAGTTGGTAACATTTAACTGATTTGTGTAAAATGTTATTATAGGGTCTTCACCACTGTAGATGTTTTCTTCTTGCAAACAGTGATGTGGAAACATTACATACGTGACGTACACAACAAGGTTGGAATTTAAATAGAATGATTTGGGATTGGAAGTAAACACTACTAAAAGCAGTGAAACTTTTGAGAACACATCTGTTGGAAGAAGGATCCATCTGGTTCAGTTCCAAGTGGGGAGAAAGACACTGGAAACATGGAGGCTGATTGGAAATATGGTTTAATGAAGCAGAACCATCCAGCACATAGTCCTGGTGCAGCTGACCACATGGAGTGGAGAATGAGGGTTATTTACACCCTCTCTTGGGCCTTGCTCTTGAGCTTTCTGTTCCTGTGCAAGAAATGTATTCTATTGGCTGTAGTCAGACTACCATGGGGCCATGTGGTGTCCTGTTTGTCTGAATCAAGTTTGATTGAACCTTGGGCTGATGCAATGTCCTATGGAAATTTTGTAATGCAGTGCACCCTGCTTCTAGATAATCCTATAATGTCCTGGAGGGCCACGTCTTAATCCCATCACCCTGGAGCTGAAGATCTTTTGTTTTGTAGATAGGTTGGCCAATCCTTCTCAATGGGCACCAAATATCTGCTGGAGGCAGGCAGCTGGAGCTCTGAGTTTCTGTCTTCCTTAGGATTTTTATTTCTCTTCTAGGGGAAATTTTTTTATCCTGCCTTTTTAATATTTCTCAACATATTTCATTCTTCTAGGAGAAGGGTGGGTGCTAACTTTCTACACGTCTACTCAATGTATGATTGATATCCCAGTGGAATCCTTTAGGTACAGATCAAATTCCTCATGTAAGAATAAAAGCTCAAAATCAAGTTTTTCTGGTGGGAGTATTGAGAAATTTTTTGTAGAAGCTTTAAGGAAGTGATTTTGTTACTGCTTTATTCTGTTGTGGTTTTCTTTCTTTCTTACTTCCTAATTTCTTTTTCTTTCAATATTAGAATGTCATTTGGAGGTTAATTATTGATAATAATGTTAATTTAATAATTTAAAATTTATTTAATTTAATTATTTTACAAACACTGTTTAGAACCTTAAGATTTGTTTATGGGGCAACAGATTGTAAAGACAATATAGCAGAAATGCATTTATCTAAGATTTTAGCCAGATCCTATTCTAAATGGAAGTCTCCTTTAAAGAAGATTTCTTGTTTAGAAAAGTTGTTGTTACGTTCCTTTTGATTCCTTCAAGCTCCGCAGTGACTTTATGGACAGATCCTTGTGGTTTTCTTGGCAATTAAGCATAAATGGCTTCCTCTCCCTTAATTACATTATTTTTCTGGGAGTTTTCCCCCCTCAACTTCCCACTGTAGCATACAATGTTGTGATTTCTTGGTGGTCTTTCCAAGTGTGAACCCAGGCCAGCTATGCTTAGTTTCAAGTCCAGACAAAGGTCAGTCATATGAAGTTATCTGCTGAGTCATGCTTTATTAGGGCACTGTCCTGTTTACTATTAGTCTTCTGTCAGCGGCCTTTTGCTACTGTGCCTGCTTACTCCTTATTGAGCTATTTAGGGTGGGTTTTCTAAAGATTTATTGCCTACAGCTGGAATCCATCAGGCCAAACCCATTGATTGCTCCCTGTTTTGTTGGGATACTGCTGTTCTGATATAGAAGGAATAATACTCAAGTCTTCTATATAGCAGGGTTACAGTTGTTGGGTTTCCACACCTAGCATATGAAAACCCTCCTTTGATGGCCCTTTCAAAGCCCATCAACCTAACATTTCATCTGGGTTTATGTTCATAGGGAGTAGAATTTACTAATAGTGTATAAGCATTGTCTTTAGCAGTGTGAGTTCCATCCTAGGTAGATATTTCTCTCTCTGGGCACAATGAGAATGTATCTTCTGAACAAAACTCCACATTGGTAACAGGAAAGAGCATCCGGCCAGTAGACACTCAGCTCCATTCAGTTGCCCAGATTCAGTTCCACCCTACAAGGGATTGTGGGGTCATTAAAAGATGATGAAGTATAGGCATTGTCTTTAGATGGTTGTGAGTTTCATCTGAAAGCTTCATGGAAGTAGTGGATCAATATCAGTTTGTTATGTATATTTAGGGGGAGTTTGGTCAGAATTCAGATGTGATCAAAAGAGTCAAAATTCTTAGATTCATTCATTCGTCCCATCCATTAAGCATGACTGTTTCCATTAAATACTTGTGAATGGGATATAAAAGTTGCACGTGGTGAAACAAAACAAAATGATGAGTTATACTGTCCTCTGGAACATGAAGGTTCCTAATATACAGATTGAAATACATGGATTGTCAGGGTTCTGACGGATTTAATTAGGGTCCCTAGTTAAATTATGAGCCTTGAGCCAAGTTATTTATTAGGAGCAACATGTTGACACATACCCAAATGAAATCAGTTCTGCCTCATGTATGACCCCGTTTCCCCCCTCCCCTCAGGGTGTCATAAATCACATTTTCCAAAGGAGCACTTTCACAGACTGTAGAGATCATGCTGCTCTGGTTGGTCCTGGTAGCCTGGGATACAGCCTTGAAGAAGGTATGCGTGGAATGTGCTTCTGGTTGCAGTTGCCATACTGCTTCATCAGTTCCCCCCCCTCCTATGGCAACTTGAGAGCAGGCCAGGAATGCCTCACTAGTTGACATGGATTATATAATATGTAGAATAGAGTGGGAGAAAAATTGCTGAGACTTTAATTTTTCCAGAATTTCAGGTCAACCAGGGTTATTAGTCAAAACTAAGACAATTCTTAAGACAATAAAGATATAATAAATATCTTAATAATAAATAATAAAGATATAATGAATAATAAATATAATAAATAATAAATAATAAGACAATAAAGATATATAACTTAATGACTTTATTATATATATAAAGACAATAAAATAATGACTTTATTGTCTAAGACAATAAAGTCATGGAATCAATTATTAACCAATCCATCATCCTCCACTTAGAAACAAACAACCTACTCTCTAATAAACAATTTGGTTTCAGGAAAAAACTATCATGTAATCTTCAACTCTTACACTGCAAAAACATATGGACTACACAACTTGATCAGGGCAAAGCAATAGACGCAATCTACATAGATTTCTGTAAAGCCTTTTTTATTCAGTGGTACATGACAAACTACTAAAACTAAAATCTTACGGTATCTCTGGACACCTGCATAACTGGATAGAAGCATTCCTGTCAAACAGACAACAAATGGTCAAAATTGGGAGTGTCCAATCAAATTCTGTACCTGTCAACAGTGGTGTTCCCCAAGGCAGTATTCTAAGACCAACTGTTTTTATACTCTACATAAATGACCTCTCTGATCATATCAAGAGCAACTGCATTCTCTTTGCTGATGATGTAAAGCTATTCAACACCACAGACAATACTTCTACCCTTCAAAAAGACCTTGACTATGTATCAGAATGGTCAAACAAATGGTAACTTCAAATCTCAAAAAATAAATGCTCTGTCCTACATATTGGACAGAAAATAAAATCAGAAAATAAAATACAGGCTGAATAGTCAAGACCTTGTTGATGATCCAAACTCTGTCAAGGATCTTGAAGTACCCATCTCAAATGATTTAAATGCTAGAGCCCACTGTAACTACATAGCTAAAAAGGCATTAAGAGTTGTTAATCTAATCCTACATAGCTTCTTCTTTGGTAATTTTACACTAATAACTAGAACATACAAAACATTTGCTAGACCAATACTCGAATACAGCTCATCAGTCTGGAACCCACATTATGTATCTGATATTAACACAGTTGAGAAAGTCCAGAAATATTTCACAAGAGTTATCCACTCCTCTCTACTCATTGCAGAATACCTTATGCCACTAGACTCGAAATTCTAGACCCAGAAAACCTAGAACTACGCTGCCTTCAGTCCGATCTAAGTATAGTATATAAAATCATACATTGCAATGTCCTACCAGTCAATGAATACTTCAGCTTCAACTATAACAACCTAAGAGCAAACAATAGATACAACTCAAAGTTAATCGCACCAAACTTGATTGAAGGAAATACAACTTCAGCAACAGAGTGGTCAATGTCTGGAATACTCTACCTGACTCTGTGGTTTCTTCCCCAAACCCCCAAAACTTTAACCTTAGACTGTCTACTAATGACTTTACCCCTTTCCTAAGAGGTCTGTAGGGGGCATGCATAAGCGTACCAACGTGCCTACCGTCCCTGTCCTATTGTGTATTTTATTTTTTTTATTTTTCTTATATTTATCCATGTATTCATAACTATGTTTTTACTTATACCTATTATCTTGTAAGCAATTGACAAAAATAAATACATAAAATAAATAAATCAGAATGTCGAACTGGGCTAGCAAATAATGAGCCCAAAGCACAGCATCTAAAGCCATCACATCCTTGGATCTACAGAAGGCAGATTTCTAAAGTAGCTTGCCATTTTAGATTGCAGGAGGCTGGGGAGGCCAAAAACAGGCCACACAGGACCTCCACATGGCCCATTTTTGGCCATCAGAGTGCTGCAGGAGGACTGGATTGGACTGGATTACAATTATGTGGCCTCAAGTAAGTGCCTGATCTGGACAGAAAACAAGCAACTTCCTATGTTAATACTACAGTTTAATGCCAGATTTTGCATTTTGTAGGTCCATTTAATCTACAATTAACAATCTATAATTGACAGCCAGAAATCTATTTACTATCCTGGAAATTTACATTTGCTATTAGATCTTGTATTATCATGTTATTTATGCTATTGTATTTTCATTATTAGTTGAATCATAAAAATACAATAGTATAAATAGCTTTTCTGCCTGGAAAAACAATTTACTATTAAACAATAGGGTATAAATCTAGAAATAAAAAGGTTAGTGGATTATGAAGAATAAGTAGTAAATGTTTGCCAGTAATATCTGGTGGGAGAGATAGGAAAATGGTTATAGTAAAGAACAGTGTAAAGAAAGAAGAGATGGGGAAAAATGCATCTCGAGTTGTGTCAAACATCCACCATGGCCACACCCACCATGGCCACACACCACACCCACCCCAGCCTTCTGAGGTCAAACACAACCCTGATGCGGCCCTCAATGAAATTGAGTTTGACATTCCTGGATTGGGATATGCCCACATAGGTAGCCACCATGGGCAGCACAGATTCCATTAGTGCCCTGAAGTGGCATTAATGAGGAGCTACCACCAGTTGTGACTATTAGTATTACTCATGGAGTTAGGCTGTTTGGGCTTCCCTTTTTCTTCAGATAATGGGTCTTTCTTGGCTATCATGGATGATATCACTTCTTTAAGCCTGCTGAAGAATTAGCTTGATTGCCCTTTTCTTTATTTGACTGGGAGGTACATTTTTCTAACCTTCCGATGAATTAAATGCCAACTCCTAGAATTCCTTTTTTTTAATTATTTTTTTTATAGAAACATTCTTTCATTTGAACAGTGTGACTTCTGGGTATACATATCTCGTGCAATAACCATTATAGTTTATACATATTCATTACTTTTACTTTAATACTCTTTTCCTAAATTATATTAATCTGCATCATATACCTAATTCTTCTAACGTTCCCCATCTTAACATTTTTAATTCTTATCACCTTTTTACTATTTTATGCTAATCTCCTAGAATTCATTGACAAACTGGGAATCTGAATATTTTGGGTCAGTGAATGTAAAGGATCCCAGATTGGCCAAGACTCATATGAGGAGTCTTAAATGGTATAAAGAAAGGAGAATCGGTTCAGTGTAATGGTTAAGGCACCAGGCTAGAAACCAGGAGGCTGTGAGTTCTAGTCTCACTTTAGGTACAAAGTCAAGGCAATGTCAAGCCACTTCCAAAGTCTTCTAAAGAAAATTGCAGGGACTCTAGGGACTCTAGGTTGGCAAGAGTCAAGACTCACTCAAAGGCATTAAAAATGTGCAAAAAAAAAAAAGGTAGGTTGCAAGAAAGAGTGTCCATAAGTCTATCATTAGACTTCAAGGTGCTATGAATTCCTGAATGGATTACACATAAAATCAAAGGCACGCTGTTTGCTTTCACTCTCTTATCCAAAGTGACATAACAGACATTTGTTCCCCGGTCTTTTCAAGAATAAAGAGAGGCTTTTGTGTTGCACGGGGTGTTGCTACAGCATGTGAATTCCAGAAAAAGGCAGCGGTCATATTTTCCAGTGAATGAGCTCTGAAATGCCAGTGGCAAAGCAAATGGCACTTACTAGCCGGCCTCTTGCCGAGAATGGACCATATTTTGCTTTTGAAGGCTTGGGCAGACTCCCCCAAAATGTGGACTGATGGGAGTGGAAATCAGGATCAACAGATGCTGCGGCACTGTTGACTATCAACTGTAGCAACGTTATCCCACTAGATAAAAACTTGCAGATTTTAACTGAAGATCAGCATGTTTTATGGACAAAAACGAATGTCTCGCTAAACTGTCTCTGACATTTATAGCAATCACAGCTGCTTCCTCCTAGGAATGGAGGGGCTTTGCTCTTAGTTTTCATCTAATTATTTCTATTAAGGAAACAAGCAGCGATGCCATTATGCTATTTCTCATAAGTATGCAGTGTTTTTATTTATATCTAAAAACTGTATGGGTGTGAAGGCTTATAACACACCCACATGCACATCTCACTCTGTCACACACATATACAAAACACAACATCGGAACCTCACTTATTCTACTGTATGAAACACACAGAATAGTTTTAGACTGAAAACTCTTAATATAGTTAAAATAAACAGAAGCATCCCAGTGCCTGTTGCCACCAATATGTCCATGACAACTTCTATTGATGCTTCACAATTTGATTGTGTTATGTGTTTATTTATTTTTTTTGAAGTGTTAAATAGCATGAATGTGCTTTTCTTTTCTTTTATTAGAAAATTACTTTATTAAAGTATTATATGGTTATTAGTTGGCTGTTAATAAAGGTGGCTGCTACAGTGTAAAACTCTGATTTCAGGGATATTTCTAAAACTATCTCTCTAAAAGTATTTTTGCCTTAATAGTACTACCGCTAGTAGTTAGAGTTACATACTGCTCCAAAGTGCTGTACAGCATTCTGAGTGGTTTACAGAGTCAGCCTCTTGCCCCCAACAATCTGGGCCCTCATTTTACTGACCTTGGAAGGATGGAAGGCTGAGTCAACCTTGAGCCTCATTAGGATCGAACTTTAGGCTGTGGGCAGAGTTTGTCTACAATACTGCATTCTAAGCACCGCACCACAAGGCTCTTAACTCTTAATTCATCCCATAGACATTCTCAGGGAGTAAACAGAATTGATCGGATGGTTCTTTGTTATATACCAGAAAAGTTTCCACTAGTTAGAACGAAGATAAGATAAATTGGGGAGTACAGACATCCTGAAGGACGTAAGAAGCAATGAGGAGGGCCTCTCCACAGAGGTGAAATGCTGCTGGCTCGGCCTGGTCCACCCGAACCGGTAGTAAAAATGCTACCAGTTCAAGTGAACTGGTAGTAAAAAAAATGCTACTGCTTTGGGCGAACTGGTATTTCTGATGATCAGCTGGGCGATGATCAACTGTGCCACACAATTTAGATTAGCTAGAAAGCAGAAAATCACTGGATTTCTTGCTTTCTAGCTAATCTAAATTGCACAGGACAGCTGATGTACTTATCCTGGAAGGCTTCAAAATGCTTCTTTTTTCAGCACCCAGGAGGCATCCCTGAGGCCCAGTAGGCCAAAAACGGGGCATGGGGGGGCGGGTGCTGTGAAAGAAAAAAAAGACTTTTGACACCCCCCGTCACATGACCACATAGCCACGCCCACTAGGCCATGCCCACCTAGCCACGCCCACAGAACCAGTAGTAAAAAAAAATTGAATCCCACCATTGCCTCTCAACTATTTACCTGCCTGTTAACTGGTGTTTTCTGACGGGCCACCCCCATTGTGACAAACATTTTGTGAGACTATCTGTCCAAAAATTCCACTATGTCCACTAGCAATGTAATTCTCAGAAGAAATGAAATGCTGGAAAGACTTGGAGAATGGCACACTTCACTTCCAGTGGTATCAAGTGACATTTTAGAGTGCTGTTTTAAACACAAATATTAAGTGCGGAAGATTCCTAGAGATTTCTTTTGGAATTACAATTCACATAATATTTCATTTACATTAATCAGTGTTAACCAGATTTCCCTCTTACCAGAGTTTTCTGCCTTAAAATCAAATTAAAAATGCGTATACTTTGGGGTCTTTTAAAAGTTCTTTCTCTTTTTTCCTCCTATTATCTTTAGCAGTGTAGAATATAAGTGGATTTTTCTTTCTGATACAGCTGAATTTCTTCTCAGTATTGCCAATTAAAAATGTGTGGCATCTTCTCTATCTGTTTTAAAAAGTGTTTTGGTTTTATAAATTTAATTATGTTCTGTTTAGTAGTGTTATAATAGAAGAGACTTTCTTTTACACTGTTACGATATGCTTCGGAATATCATAACAGTGTAAAAGAAAGTCTCTTCTATTGTAATACTACTAAGCAGAACATAAATAAATTGAAATGAAAAAGGTGTGTTAGTCATTCATATGAATTGTGTTCATATGAATTCAGAAGAACTGTGAAAGGATTCTGCTCATACTGGTTTGTAGCTTCCAATGTGGAGGTAAAAATGGAATATCATATTATGGTCTAGGCCAAGAGACAGGCAGTTTCCGTAATTTGAATGTTGGCTTCTTTTTCAAGCCCAAACAAAATTTTGTCAGTGTAGTCTTGTTCTATAGTGTCTACAGAGAAGTGAAACTTGGAAGGACAGTGTAAGCTTTGATTTTTCAAAAGCTGATGGGACAAATGAGTCTGGATTTAAACTTTGCTATAACTTTGACAGAAACTGAGTCTACATTGTTCTATTCGTCAAAGGCTTTGGCGGTTTGGAAACATTATTTTGATCCTGCCTGTGGACTTTTTCCCAAGGCCAATAAAATTCATGAAACAGATTTCTTTCCATGGTGATATAATTTCCCCTTTATGAACAAGCCCTGAAGTATCACTGCTGCATAAAAAAAGTGAGAAGAAATAAGTTGGGTTGTATTTAAACCCTTTCATTTGCAAACCAAATATAATTAGGACTTGCAGAAAGAAAAGATAGCTTTTATACGAGGCAGGAAGCATCTACAATGGGTTACTGTGCTCTTAAGTGATATGGTTCATCTCTTCTTTTTGCCTTTTTCACAAACAGACTTGATTCAACAGAGACAAAGAAACATGTTACTCTCCATTCATTAATAAAGTACAGCTTCTTATTTTTCTGCTCATCAGCCCTGCTGGATAGAATTGATGGTGATAAATCACAGATTCACTATTCCATGGCCATTATTAGAACAAGAGTTGATCTCCATCCAACCTGTTGTAAGAATGAAAATTACTGTATAGTAATAGAGAGCCCTCGATTCTCCAAAGTTCTTGGATATCAACTTTCAATACCCATCATATACTGATAAGGAGTGAAAATCCAACATCTGATGGACCATACATTTCTCATCAGTGAGAATGTTAAATTTATGTTTTAGCAACAAAGAAATAAAGGCAGGCTAGTATAGATCTATTTCAAGCTATTTAGCTCTCATCAGCTAGTCATACCCTTCTGGGATTCCAACTGGGGCTACTCACATATTAGGTAGATGTATTAACCTCTAAGCCATGGGTTCTCCTTGCTTTGTCATCTATACCAGGGGAAAGATTAAGTATTTTTTCTCCAGTGAGACCAGTCTATCAGGGCAACCTGATCTGCTTAGTTATGGGATGGAGCTTACTGCTTCCACTCTCACCTTTCAGCCCCAATCCAGGACCCTTCACAGTCATTTTCGTGATGGACTATTTGTGTTAAATTTATGTTTTACCGACAAAGAAATAAAGGGATACTACTACAGATCTATTTCAAGCAATTTAGCTTTCATCAGCAAAAGCCGTATACTCCATCCCATAATTGGGTAGACCAGGTTGCCTTGATAGACTAGTCCCACCAGAGAAAAAAAACGCTTCATCAATGGAAATAACCTAGATTTGTGTAGTTGTATTAAACAGTGACATCACTTGTATCTGAATGCTAACTCTGGTTGATGAGAATTATTTTAAATATCTGGAGGTCAAGCCTAACTCAGATAGATGATGATTACTTTCCAGTTAGTATGCGGAAATCTTCATACAAAGCTGTGTTTCAGGTTCTATTGCCGGAAATGGTCCAGAGAAATTCTGATACAGAACCTCTCTGCCCTTCATACTCTTCCAGAGAGTTCTTATAGTTGCTGTGTTTTTCTGTACTATTGTTTTTCTGCTTATATCTGACATTTGCATTTGGACCTACTGTTTCTTTCTAAGTGTTTTGTCTTATTGATTTGGCTTCAATAGCTTGTTCTATTTTAAAAAAAACCCAGGATGGATCCAGTCTGTGCTTGTCCCACTTAATTCCACTGATTTCAGTAGAATATTTATATGGCCAACATAATCTGGATTCAACCCAATATATTTTAAATTTACCTTTTTCATCAAAATAAGGAATTAATACATGTGTTAAAGTGAATGCAATAATTTATCTCTATTTACAAACTCTCGTTTCTTTCTCAAACCTCTGCCACAAGTCATATTGGCTTTAGCCAATATACAGTAGTTCAAAGCACAAATTTGCTGTGTTTGAAATAACATCCTTACATTTGCTTTCTTTGCTGTCAGAGTATTTTTTTTACTATGAAATATGAAACAACTCTTACCATGCAACACACTTAATTCTGGAATTTAACTTGTATTAATATTTACTATGAAAGTGGATATGAGGATATAAGTTTGCGTCTGTACAGTACATGAATATTCTGGTTTCAAATAATACTTTAGCCAGTCTATAACATAGTCCTTTCAACAGTTCCAAGAAGGCTCCATACCCATTTGCACCACTCAGGTGACCCTGAGGACACAGATAAACCTCCAAGTGGCCTCAACGACTCTCTAAAAAGAATGCAAATGACCAGCTGTCTGCAAGGAATATAAATCCTTCCATTCCCCATCATCCAGTCAGAGCTGAAGAAGCTTCCTGGATGAGAAGTGAAACATCTTCATAGAAAAACCAGGAAGTCCAGTTGCCTCTTGAAAAAGCACCTTTGGGACAACCATGACCCAGAGGACTGAGGATCTCCATAGACATCTATTTCTCAATGCAGTTGATGGTAGACTTGATTCCTATTCCATACCTTAATTAAGAGAAAGATGCATTGATCAGATATCCCCAAAGCAATGGTTCTTATTTCTATTTTTCTCACTTCTCTAAAGAACAATTCATACATTTTTCAGTCAATGAAATCAATGTCAATTATATCATTCCTGTTCAGGCCTTCCAGGCCTATGCTTATAATTAATGGGTGTACAACATTTTGCGGCTTGAATGCTGTACCTGGCCTTTGGATTACACGAGGAGATGGACAGCATACAAATGTAATAAATAAAATAAAGTGTTGGAAGCTGGACTCCCCAAAACAGGAGGAGCAGGGAAACAAATGCAGAATTTTGCACTAAATTTGATTTAATCTTAGCTCCATTAGATTAATTAATAACAGGCACTATGATTCCTGCTATTTATATTTTAAATATTCTCTTGTTGGATTAAAAATCACTACTCTCATTGGGACACATTTGGATGGACTCTGGGAACTGCCCCAAGGGCAAAGTCTTGCCTTAGGCATGAAAGCTGGCTGGGTGACTTTGGCCAGTTCCTCTGTTAGCCCACAACTATTTGTCTTAGGCAACAAGTCAGTTAGTAAATCCCTGTCAGAACCCATGGGTCGACACTCACTAAAAGCCCTTGTGAGAAAATGCTAGGAAGCTGGGGAAGGAGGAGAAATAAAGCACTATCTGGGGTAAGTAATATTTTTACATGGCAAAACTGTCCTTGCAATGTATTTTATCTTGTATAAAACCTTCTCTTGTCACTAAAACTAAACATCATAAATCTACATCTGATTTACTCCATACCCATGCGTGCAAATTCATTGGAGAAGTCCATGATACTAGGAATGGTTAGTGGAAGAAGAACAAGGGGCAAGCAAAAAACAATCTGAGTTCATAGCATCCAATCTGATACAAAGCTGAACATCCAACAACTGAAAGAATCTGTGCTAGACAGGGTAGTCTATAAAGTCACCAAGAGTCAGACACACGACTAAATGAATATATTTTCTCAATGTAAACAATCCATAATTGAATAGTTCAGGCATTGTTTGCTGTTTTTCCATTCCAATCAAAAGTAACAGGGCTACTCTTTGGAAGTTGAATTAATGCCACTCCTTTCCCACACCTTCTTCTCTAACTAGGAGAGGCTGCTGACTTCATTATGGAAGAACACAACGGTTCTGCAGAAAGCTCCCTGCTGAGCCCAGGACGGCACGCTGCCATTAAGTGTGGGTGGCTGAGGAAGCAAGGAGGTTTTGTGAAGACTTGGCATACTCGCTGGTTCGTACTCAGAGGGGAGCAGCTATATTACTTCAAAGATGAAGATGAAGCCAAACCTTTGGTAAGTGCAAAAGGGAGTGCATGGAAAAGAAGACAGAGAATTGGGGGGGGGGGCGTGTGGAAGTTGGTTTTTTTTAAACCTTAGATCTCTAGATGGGAGTACCCCAATTTCAATCTCTCCCAGCCAACACAGCCATGAGCAATGGGTTGATATGGAATATGCTCAGAGGTGGTATTCAGTAGGTTCTGACCAGTTCTAGAGAACCAGTAGTGGAAATTTTGAGTAGTCCAGAGAATTGGCAAATACCACCTCTGACTGGAGATTTTACAGTAGCCTTCCCTTGCCACGCCCACCAAGCCACGCCCACAGAACTGGTAGTAAAAAAAAAAAAGAATCCCACCATTGAATATGCTACAGCATCTCTTGATGCGGGGGTGTCAAACTCAAGGCCTGTAGGCTGGATCTGGCCCATAGGGTGCTTAATCTAGCCTGCAGGACCACCCTGAAACAGCGAAGGACCAGCCCGTGGTCCTTGGAGATCAGGACCTCCGTTTTTGCTGGCAGAGGGCTGCAGGAGGCCGTCACAGCCAAAAATGGGGCCCTAGGAGGCTGCACGTGGGCCCCATTTTCACTGGCAGAGGGCTAGCAAAACAAATTTAAAAGAAAACAAAAGGAGAAATGTTTCCTCTTTTGCATTTGAGCATCCGAGAAGGGACAGGAAAGAAGGAAGGGAACGAGGAAGGAAAAAGAGGGAAAGAAAGCACAAAAGGAAAAAGAAGGAAAGAGGGGAAGGAAGAAGAAAGGAGAATGAAGAGGAAAGGAAGGAAGGAAGGAAGGAAGGAAGGAAGGAAGGAAGGAAGGAAGGAAGGAAGGAAGGAAGGAAGGAAGGAAGGAAGGGATTATAAGGAGAGGGAGGGAGGGTCTGAGGGAAGTCTTGCCTTAGCATTTGGCATCATAGGTGCCCTTGACATGAGTGATGTTGAGCTGGCCACACCAGCCCCCTCCCCCAAGGTCAACCCTGATATGGCCCTCAATGAAATCGAGTTTGACACCCCTGTCTTGGTGGCACTAATTTAGGGGAAGGCAGAAGTCCAACAAAGACTTCTTCCAAATTTTGCAAATTTTTATTTCTAACATATTATCTCCCTAGTTGCCAACACAGCTATAGGGTTCCAACTTAATACTCTATTTAGTCTTAAAGTTACGCGGAGGTTATAAGGGAGATCTTATTGTGTTGTCTGTTTCTTATAGTCTCCTGCCATGCCATGCACTTTGTTATGGAATTAGGTCAGAGAAAAGTCTGGGGATTTTATAAAGTAAGAGCAGTGTATTTGTGTGCTCTGGCATGTTTGTGGGAAGGTGATACCGGGACAGCAAAACTGGAGAAATGACATTTATACACATTCAAAATTGAAGAGAGCGTTGGAATTCAACTGTGACTTCTTTTTTAAAAAAACCCACACAACTGGTTTCTTCCTCTATTCAGCTGTGGGTGGTTATTCTAATGATGTTCAAAATGAGATAATTAGTTTCTGGGTCTCTTTGTGATTCTCAAACATGAAATCATTTTGATTCAGAGTCCCTTTGATACTTGGTGTGATTTTTGAACTCTATAAATGGCAAGTGCCTTCCTTTCAGAATCGCCAAGGCTGATTGTACTGTAAAGCAAAGTAACTCAGTCACTGTGCTGAGAACACCATGTTTTTGGAAAATAAAATTGTGTGTGCCCATACATACAGTTAAAGTTAGGATTAGGGTGCTGATGTAATATTTAAGAGTAGGCCACTTGTACCGGAGTCCTCGATTTACAATAGTTCATTTAGTGACTGTTCAAAGTTACAACAGCACTGAAAAAGTGACTTATGACTATTTTCCACACTTATGACCATTAACACCTCTCTCCAGTCTACCTGGAAATTCCACCACAAGAACATGGAGGATCTGTGTGATCCCTTTGAGGAATTCTCTTTAATTCTCAGAGGCTGAAGATTAGAATATTGGTACCAGGATTTTTAATTTTCATTGATTTTAATATTAAATGTGAATTTTCTCGGCCAATATCTTAAAGAGATGGAGGTGATGGTGGTGGCGTATTTGACCTAATATCTCATTTATCCATCATACTTAAGAGTGATCGATACATTGATAGAAATAGCACTTGGACCTAAACCACTTCATAATGCTTCACAGCCCTCCCTAAACGGTTTACAGAGTCAGCCTATTGCTCCCAACAATCTGGGTCCTCATTTTACTGACCTCAGAAAGATGGAAGGCTGAGTCAACCTTGAGTCAGTGAAACTCAAACTGCTGGCAGCCGGCAGTCAGCAGAAGTAGCTTGCAGTACTGCATTCTAACCACTGTGCCACCACAGCCTTAATGGGTTTACCTGTTGAAATACACTCTTCAACATTTTAAGTGTGATCAGTATTTTAAAAGTTTAAAATAATAATAAAAAGATCAGTAGCCATGCAGAATCTAAAATGGTGCTTCCTCCTATAATCTGCTCATTTCTCTTATTGAGATTAAATTATGCATCTTAGCCTTGAAATGATTTCTAAGCAGAAAATGTAACCCCTCACTTGCACATTTAGAATGCAGGTGTTGGTTCTCAAATAGGCATGAGATAGGAATATGATAGGTTGCATACACAGGAGGGGGGAAATCACCAGAAAACAGGGGTGGGGGGAAAGCTGAACTGAGCACAAATGTATAGATATGTATCCTAGTCCAATTCTTTGTGAAGTGATGACTTTCACACACGGTGATCATGAAAGAAATGGTCAGATTAGCTCAGACTAATTTATGATTTTTATAGGTGACCAAAGCATCTTTAGCTGCTACTTCATTTTACTCTTCTTCTTCCTTCTCCACCTTTTTAAAAAACCCATAAATGACATGGTTTTGGTGGTTTTCAGTAGTTCCATTGTAAATACCACCTCCTTGAATGCCAGCTGATTATGTGACATTTAAGGCACCTGGACTTTTCAGAATCAAACACTGTTCAAGAGGAGCCAATTTAAAATGGAAATCTCCTTCTACCATTCACATAAACGAAGAAGAAGCCTATTTGAATAGTTTTTTTTAAAACAAAGTAACAGCAACTTAACTGACCCTAATCAGTTTTTTAAAAAATTCTGAATAGCTGAATGCCAGACCACACTTGATGATGGTATTTATCCTGTTGCAAGGTCCAAGGTGGGTTAGATATACAAATGTCTTGCAGAGCATCTGAAAGCAGGACAAGAAGCAGAGAATGGAAACCAATCAAGGAGAGATCCAACCTAGAACTAAGAAGAAATTTCCTGACAATTAAAACAATTAAACAGTGGAATGACTTGCCTCCAGAAAGTTGTGGGTGAAAAAGATGATTAGGGGCTGAAGGCTAAAACATATAAAGAACAGTTGCTGGAATTGGGTATGTCTGGTGTAATGAAAAGAAGGGGAGACATGATAGCAGTGTTCTAATATCTCAGGGGCTGCTACAAAGAAGTGGGGGGAAGGTTCAATCTATTTTCCAAAGCATCTGAAGGCAGGACAAGAAGAAGTGGATGGAAAGTAATCAAGGAGAGAAGCAAGTTAGAATTAAGGATAAATTTCCTGACAGTGAGAACAATTGATCAGTGGAATAACTTGCCCCCAGAAGTTGTAAATGCTCCAACTCTGGAAGTTTTTAAGACGAGTTTGGATAACCATTTGTCTGAAATATCTGAAATGCTATAGGGTTTTCTGGCTGAGCAGGGGATTGGCCTAGAAGACTTCCGAGACCCCTTCCAATTCTGTTATTCTGTTGTTAACAGATTTATGGTATTGTTCTAATATACTGTTACTGTTAACTAGTCTAAATGTTTTGCTGGATCTGTTTTGCACCCTAGTCCTTTAAAAGACATTATCCATTACTGGTTATTCCTACTAGGACGAACAGTCCACCTTTGAAATTCTTAATGAGCCTTGCCATCTGGTATGGGATTCTCCACTGTGTGAAACATGAAGGTACATCAAGATACATGGACAATTGGAACACCTGCACTCTGCCAAACATTCTCCTCCTCCTTCCTCCTTCTTCTCTACAGCCACAGATAATAATACTTTACAATTACCAAATGCAAGAGATATCTGTATGTCTCACATGCTACACGTTGGTTACAGAGGAACTAGGTTTTTCTTCCTGCCCTTGGAAAATTGTTGAGGAATACTGGGGAAAAAAACATAATGAAGCAGATCATGTTACAATTTTTTTTTGCTTTCTTGTCTGAGAAAGAATGGAGAAAAGCAGCACCAAAACTGCAAATAAAGAAGAATTAAGTTAATGCAACATCACAACAAATCATTTTCGAATGATTTGAACTTGAGAAGAATAGCAACATTTGAATTTTTCCAAGACTTTGTTCTATTTCATTACAGTGGGCAAGGATTGATCCTCATTGTTCACCTGGTCATCTTATTCCTCACTCTCTTCACGTGTTTTATTTTGATTATATGTGAGCTTTGAAGCTCATATAATCAGTGAATATCTAGCATGCTCCAGATTCATAATACAATAATTGTTGGACAGTAGCTGACTAGAAAGTGTTTGCTGCCGTTTTGGAAGAGAACTTGGGATTTCCCACCATATTTGGTCTGCCTTTAGGGCTGGGAGGAGATAGACAGAAGGTTATCTATCATGCATTCTGGCTGTCTTTTTTAAAAGATCCTTGCAGGCTGAGAGCTGATATGGACAGTTTCAGTTTTAGCTGAGAGCTACAAGGAACAAAGCTTTGGTTGCCACAATATAAAAAAGATGTTGAGACTCCAGAAGCAATGCAGAGAAGAGCAACAAAGATAATTAGGGGACTGTAGGATAAAACATACAAAGAAAGGTTGTAGGAATTGGGTATGTCTAGTTTAATGGGGAAAAAAAAGGACTAGGGCTAACATGATAGCAGTCTTCCAATATCTAAGGGACTACCACAAAGAAGAGAGAGTCAAACTATTTTCCAAAGCACCTGAGGGTAGGACAAGAAATAATGGATGGAAGCTAATCAAGGAGAGAAGCAACCTAGAAATAAGGAGGAATTTCCTGACAGTTAGAACAATTAATTGTTGAAATGATTTGCCTCCAGAGGTTGTGGAGGATTTTAAAGAAGAGATTGGACAACCATTTGTGTGACATGATATAGGATTTCCTGCCAGAGCAGGAGTTGGAGTAGAACAGGGGTGTCAAACTCAAGGCCCACGGGCCAAATCCAGCCCATGGGGTACTTAGATCTGGCCTGCGGGGCTCATGGAAACAGTGAATGATTGGCCTGTGGTGCCTCTGCCAGCAAAAAAGGAGCTCAGGAGGGCCACTCCCAAGCTCTGCTTTCGCTGACGGAAGGTTGAAGGAGTCCGTCGCAGCCGAAAACAATGTTTGGGAGCCCATTTTCAGTGGCAGAGCGCTCGGGCCTCCACAGGCGCCCCTGACATGAGTGTCGTTGAGCTGGCCATGGCCACCCTGGCCATGGCCACACACCCCCAGGTCAAACCCAACTCCGATGTGGCCCTCAATGAAATCACGTGTGATACCCCTGGATTAGAAGATCACCCAGGTCCCTTCCAACTCTGTAATTCAGCCCTGTTCTGTCTGAAATACTTTTGACATGAGATACATTCCTGAAAACACTTCGCAATATATTTATAAAATCACATGCATAGCCAAACAGAGAAACATAAATGCATATTGCAGAATGTTTTCAAGCATGTATCTCATCCCCTACAATTGTAGGAGCAGCTGTGAGATGAGCATAATGTTAACCTGGTTGGAACTTCCTTTTTAAAAAAATTTCCACGCTACGATGGTATTACGAACATGACAAAAGCTGGAGGTTTCTCCATATAAGAGCAGCTGTCAGCTCTACCGATGACCTCCCAGCCTCCTGGTCTTTGCAGTGTTCCTTTCCCCACTCTGAAGTAACATACAATAGACACTTCACAGTTGTCAGGTCATGTGTGACCCTCAGCTGTCATTTTGTGGTCTGAGGATATGTGAAGTCTTCAAGAGAAATCAGAGTATAAGGGTCACCAGAAGAAAAACTTTGACCATCCCAACCTTTCCCCCGACACCAAAAAATCCTTTTGACAATCTGCTCATTTCTATACGGCTTCCCTTCATACAGTTTAAAGGTCTGTCCAACTTCTTGAAAAACATAGAAATGTGTCAGAGTTTTTGCAGCACATCCGACTAGCACACAAGTCAATAATTCTGCAGGATTCATTTACATAAGAAACTTCTTTATATACAATATCATACAGCAGGAGTCAGCATATAAATTCAAGAACACGGAAGCAATATTCACAGAAGCAAGTCATTACAGACTGGGGGGGTCCAGAGGCCCAGAGGCCTAGATTTACAGAGACCTTGAAGTATATATAATCTCATATACAGTTGAGCAAATCAAAGCCACGCCCAGACTCCAAACTGTCTCTTACGGCCCCATACAAAACAAATACTATGTTTCAGTTTCCAAGCAGCCCCATTGGCTGACCTGCTGCCATGTCTAATCCAGATAGTCCCCATTGGCTGATCTGTTACCATGTGTATTCAGTCCAATTGGCTGACCTGTTGCTATGTTCTATATATCAGCTCCAGTGGCCTAGAGGTAGAGCTCTCACCTCAAAATCAGGAGGCTGTGAGTTCGATCCTAAGTAGAGGCTAATATTTGGAATAGACTCTCCTGCTTGAGCAGGGAGTTGGACCAGATGACCTCCAAGGTCCCTTCCAACTCTGTTATTCTATGATCTATTCCAGCCAGTTCAGTCCTCATTGACTGACCTGTTGCCACGTCTAATCCAGCCAGTCCCCATTGACTGACCTGTTGCCATGTCTAATTCAAACAATCCCATTGGCTGACCTGTTGCCATGTCTAATCCAGCCAGTCCCCATTGGCTGATCTGTTGCCATGTCTAATTCAAACAATCCCATTGGCTGACCTGTTGCCATGTCTAATCCAGCCAGTCCCCATTGGCTGACCTGTTGCCATGTCTAATCCAGCCAGTCCCCATTGGCTGATCTGTTGCCATGTCTAATTCAAACAATCCCATTGACTGACTTGTTGCCGTGTCTAATCCAGCCAGTCCCCATTGACTGACCTGTTGCCATGTCTAATTCAAACAATCCCATTGGCTGACCTGTTGCCATGTCTAATCCAGCCAGTCCCCATTGGCTGATCTGTTGCTATTTGTATTCATGAACTATATACTACTGACAAAATGTAAAAAACGGATTAATCTGGGACTCTCAAGATTTCACCATCCAGTTTCAGAAACAGCACAGGCTTAAATTCAGATGTCCACGCATCTGCGGCAATAATTTGTTGGGACGTTCACTTCCGAATCAGCCTGATCTTTATGGCCTTTAAACAGTATTTGCACATCTTCCACTGGCATTAAGAATTGTCTTGTGGATAAAAGTACATCATCTATGGTTTAATTAAGCTGCATTTTGCCAGATGTCCTTTTGTGAGAAGCTTGTCTTTTATGGGCAAAGCAGGTTTTACAAGGGTCCTTATTTTGGCAAAATACACACTTTCCATCTCATCTAATTTGTGTAGAAAATTAATTAGCAGAGAAGTCCATTGAAAACATCTGTTAGGAGTTAATAGAGAACAACTGCCTGAGTTGAGCTGAATTTTAATTAAAATAATTTAAAACTTAAATTTATTAATAGAAATTAATGCGATCATTACATAAATTACATAAATCAAAATGGAGCCGGAGACTTGGGGAAAACCCATGTAGTTCTGGTTATTCATGGGTAAATGAAAAAAGCCTTTTGGCAGAGTAGTTTTAGGTAAAAAAAGAAAAAAAGCTTTGTCTAAGACAAGGCTTCCAGTCAGGTAAATGTATAGAGAATTGAGCTGCAGCCTAAGGATTCAATTAGATATGATATGGGAGAACTCTAATTAAAATCTGCATTTATCAAAATTGTAGCTATGGAGACAGGAGCCAAGGGACACGAAGGCTCACAGAGATGGATTTTCCCCCTTCCATTTTAAAAACTGTCCCTTAAAAAAGTAGAAATTGAGAAGGAAAAAAATGAACCGTTCATAAAATATCTGTATTTTTTGTTCAGGAGACAGAGATTCAGAAATCATTTTCGCTTTTAAAAAAAGTGTTAGTCCCCACATCCTGATCTTATCTTTCCTCCCTAAGTTGGAGTATTATTTCTTTGAAAAATGAGTCTTGTTGTATAATCTTATCTGTGTTTACTCACAAGCATGCTTCACTCACGTAGGCCCTTCAAGCTTTGAAAAACTCTTTTGAATTAAATACTGCAACATTTTTAGAGTTTAAAAAAGGAGATCAATTGGTTTTTTTCCTGGTGGGAGACATATTCATCTTCAATCATTAATGTTCATTATCTGTCTATCTACCTATCTATCTATCTATCTATCTATCTATCTATCTATCTATCTATCATCTATTTATCTATTGTGACCATTCAAAATTACAACGACACTGAAAAAAGTGACATGACTGTTTTCAGAGTTTCGACTTTTGCAGTATCCCCATGATTCATGTGATATAAGTTCAGATTTTTGGCAACTGGGTCGTATTAATGATGGTTACAGTGTCCCAAGGTCATGTAATCACCTTTTGTGACCTTCTGACAAGCAAAGTCAATATGGATGCAAGATTCATTTAACAACTGGGTTACTAATTTATCAAACTGCAGTGATTCACTTAACAACTATGGCAAGGAAGGTTGTAAAATAGGGTATAACTCACTTAATGAATGTCTCATTTAACAATATAAATTTTGGGCTCATGATTGAGGGTTACCTGGCTCCAACCAGGAAAAATGTAGTTTTAGTTTCAGTTTCTAGCTACTTTTTGAAAAGCCACCTTTGAGCCCAGTCAAAGTAGAAAGTAGAAAGCCTAGGCCCTAGAGACTTAAACATAAAATAAGGCCCAGAACCATCACTTTCAAAAAACCAGGACCAAAACAGCCTAAGAAGGTTTTCAATCCTAGAGCAAAAGTGAAAAGCCAAGAGCAACAAATTATTCTAAATATATAGTTTCAGGAAGAGGATCTTATGGCTTTCCATATTTTGCCAAACTACAACATCTTTCACCTTGGGCCATGATGTGATAATTGCTGGGATGATGTTCAGCAACATCTGGAAGACCTATACCAGCAGATTGAAGCAAAGAAAAACATTTTATGACATACTTAAAAGGCCAAAAGGAAAGGGTTTGATCAATCTTTCCAGAAAAGCTATTCGTAACCAGAGCGTATGTACATTGAGTGATTTGATTCATTTTATGAAACGGAAACATTGGAGTGAATCTTAAGTTCCAATAAAGGAGAATATTTGTAGCGATGGGTTGAAATGAGGAGTCCTTGGTATTTTCTGATCTTGGTTGTTTTCTTGCAAACGTTTCATTAACAAACTAGGTAATATCATCAGCGCTGTTTTGAATGAATGAATGAATGAATTCTTTATAGATACATAGAATTCTTTACTGGCCAAGTGTGATTAAACACACAAGGAATTTGTCCTGGTGCATGTGCTCTCAGTGTACACAAAAAGAAAAGATACATTCATCAAGAATCATAAGGTACAACACTTAATGAAAGTCATAGGGTACAAATAAGCAATCAAATCATACTAGGAAACAATCGATATAAATCATAAGGATACAAGCAACAAGGTCAAGGGAAGTACTAATACCACTCTATAAAGCTTTAGTAAGACCACACCTAGAGTACTTCATCCAGTTTTGGTCACCACATTATAAAAAAGATGTTGAGGCTCTAGAAAAAGTACAGAGAAGAGCAACCAGGATGATTGGGGGACTGGAGGCCAAAACATACAACAAATGGTTGCAGGAACTGGGCTTGGCTAGTCTAGTAAAGAGAACGACCAGGGGAGACATGATAGCAGTCTTCCAATATTTGAGGGGCTGCCACAGGGAGGAAGGGGTCAAGCTATTTTCTAAAGTGCCTGTAGGCCAGACAAGGAATAATAGATGGAAACTGAACAAGGAGAGATTTAACCTGGAAATAAGGAGAAACTTTCTGACAGTGAGAACAATCAACCAATGGAACAGCTTGCCCTCGGAAGTTGTGGGAGCACCATCAGTTGAGACTTTCAAGAAGAGATTGGACTGCCATTTGTCAGAAATGGTGTAGAGTCTCCCGCTTGAGAGGGGGATTGGACTAGATGACCTACAAGGTCCCTTCCAACTCTGATTATCTGTATCTGTATCTAGGTTACAGTCATACTCACATAAGTGGGAGGAGATGGGTGAAAGGAAGGATGGGAGGATTAATAGTAATAATAATGCAGACTTAGTTTGATGGTATTGAGGAAATTATTTGTTTAGCAGAGTAATGGCGTTCAGGAAAAGATTGTCCTTGTGTCTAGTTATTTTGATGTGCAGTGCTCTGTAGCATTGTTTTGAGGGTAGAAGTTGAAACAATTTATGTCCAGGATGTGAGGGGTCTATAGATATTTTCACAGCCCTCTTTTTGACTAGTGCAGTATACAGGTCCTTGATGGAAGGCAGGTTGGTAGCAATTGTTTTTTCTGCAGTCTTAATTACTCTCTGAAGTCTGTGTCTGTCTTGTTGGGTTTCAGAACCAAACCAAACCATAGAGGTCAGATGACAGACTCAATATTTCCTATGTAGAACTGCATCGACAGTTCCTTGGGCAGTTTGAGCTTTCTGGGTTTGTGCAGAAAGAACATACTTTGTTGTGCTTTTTTGATTATGTTTTTGATGTTAGGCGTCCATTTTAGCAGAAGATAGCCTTTCACTTAACCCTCTCCCAAGTACCATAGTTAAAAGGTTTGGTAGATTCAAAACCAGTTGGATTTTTCTTCTGGATAAGCTTCCAAAGAATTACAGCATAATAGGATGCAAATGACTAAGGACTCGTTTCTCTTATAACCATCAGAATAACACCCAAGCCTTTTCCTTGACTGATGTTGCTTCTTAGGCCAGATTTAAAAAAAATAACCCCCTCCCACAATATGCTATGATCAAGGAAGCAAAATTTGAGTGCACACAGAGCTGAGAGCAGGGTATTGAGTTTGCTGAAGGACACAAAGAGAGTGAATTGTCCCCCTATAGCCAACCTGCTCCTTTTTCTCATTCCAGTCACTTCTCCTTGTCAAATGTTTATCTTGTAGTCTTTTTTCCCACATGGTTTTCTACTCTGTATATAAAAACAGCTGAAGACGACAGACATTCTCCATCTAAGTGCAAGGTCGAGTTTAATGTTCAGTAAGCAAAACAGAGAGCATGATTTAGGTCATTTCCACATTCTGGAGAAGGAGCTCTTGTTATGGCTGGTAACACAAGGAATATGAAAAATGAGGTGGAATCCAACAGGGAAGTAATGAGAGAGTATCTACAATGTCGCATTCAGCTTTGAACATTTCATTTTCATTTTCTTTTTTCATGTTTCATATAAGATAATATTGCTTTCACTTCTACTTTGTCATATTTGGAACCACATCAGAAGTGTTGAAGGGCTCATTGACAGGCACTGATGCCAAGTTGTGGCTGGTTGTATCATTACTGCCAAATAGGATTGTATACCATGTGGTTGGCTTAAACTCTACCTGTGTGAGCCACAATCCTAATTTTTTTTTCAAACATGGCTTGGCAAAGTCAAAATTATTTCTGGCGAAGGCAGAAGGTACAGACAGGTGAAGTCAACTTTGAAAATTCCTTAAGGTTTGCAAGTTTTATAGCTCTCATCCATAACATTCATATATTGTATTGGAATGTATATCATGTATTGACATACGTTTGAGAACATTTGTGCTCATATTAATCATCACACACTGTAAATTTAGTTTGGAATCCATCTGCTCAAGATTGTAAGCAGTTTTATGGGAATTCTTTTTCACTATGGCAGATACACCTTCCTGAATCCTCTAAACAGAAGTTTATTGAAATCAGGTTCTAATTTTTAAAAACTTTAAGTAGACTTCAGTTCTGGTATCTTCAGTTTGTTTAACAATTTGCCCCTGCATGATAGGATTGGATAATACCTTAAATATTAAATAATAACTAAAGCATGAATATGTAAATGAATACTCTTCATTTACAGTAATTTGGCATAGTTTATTGACAATGTGTTAAATTAGGAGGAGGTGAATGAAGCAAAACAAAGGGAAGAATGAAGGGTCCTTGGTGTTCTCTGAGCTTGGTTGTTTTCTTTGAGACAGTCCATTGGCAGATTGGGCAACATCATTAGTGCTAATAGGGAGTTGGGTTTGCTCTCATTTTATGTTCTAGTGCCTTGCTCTGCCTGCATTGGTGGGAGTGGTCTTGGTAGTTATTTGGTTGTTTACTGTTAGCTTGTTTGGCAGTTCCTTGATTGGGGGTATTGGTTGCTTCTTGATTGTTAGTAGTCTAATATTAATCTCTGCTCATCTGGGTGTTGATTGCTAGTGAGAGAGGTGTTTTGGTCTTTTTGTTCCTTTTTCACTTGTTGGTTGTCTCTTTTGAATGGTATGTAGATGTTGTTTATCTCTATGTGTCCGTTGATGTCTGATTGGCCTGAGTGCCAGGCTTCCAGGAATGTTCTTGGACTTGAGTAGGTCTCACTCCAAAATTTAAATTTAATTACAATCCCATGGTTCCCCATGTATCTAATAAATTTAGAGTCATTCTCAAAGCTTCTAGAGAAGGATCCTTGATGCCACTGATAGAAGAATCCTATTCTATAGACTTCTATTCAGTATCCCTGTCTTATTTGAAGAAAAAAAAAATGAATCTACTCTGAGTTAGTCAGAGAATTCTAAGATGAGTAAAAATCTTGATTGACAGATTTTAGGAGATATTAAATTAGCACTGTGGTGAAAAGAAATAACAGGGAAATCCTCCTCAGGCTTTCTACTATTCAGTGATAGAAAAGGATGTTGCATATTAATATCATTTCTCCTGAAGCGGTCTTTTCATTCACAGAAGGCAGGGAAAATATAGTCATAATAAAATCTTATCTTCGGCATTTTGTCAGGATTAGGTTTATCCCCTTTTAATGCCATTTAATATCAGATGAGTGTTGTGCTCTGTAAAAGAGAATATAAGGTGAAGGTGGAGAAAAATTGTTCTAAAAGAGAGTTTGAAGTGGACAATTGTCTGAAAGGCCTCACAGAAGAAATGACATTTTAGCAGAAAGTTCAACATTCAAAGATGTATTTAGACTGTTCAAAAGAGCAAGTGAGATTTATGCCCCTGGTGTTAAGAATATAGAAGTCTATTAGGAATATATATATATATATATATATATATATATATACATATATATGCCTTCATTCTGCAGTATGTAGATGGACAATGGCTAAAATGATGAATGTATGTATGTATGTATGTATGTATGTATGTATATATGCAGGTCTTGGGGTGTTTGGGTCTTTTCCCATGTAAGATTGAGAGCATCTTGGCAACATTTCAATGAGGTCCCATTTTTCCCTCATTCTCCCTCACCAGACTCAAACCCAAACCCATCTCATAGACAAAAGAAAACCACAGTCCAGAAACCAGACCACAGCTGCATCACCAGCTGCCACACACCCCGACCCCCAAACCAAGCAAATGGACACATGCCATGAACACATATCCAGTCCTCAAACTAGGAGCCAAACCAAAACCCGGAACATCACATCACATCCACCCGCTCAGGATATCACATCACAGAACTCAGGAGGTTACACCACAAAACCCCAGGATGTTGCAACATAGCCAGCGACCCAGGAGATTACAGCACAAGACCCAAGATGCCACAACAATAGAACTCAGAAGGTAATCACACAGCCCATGACCCAGGTCATTACGACCCAGGAGATTACAGCACAAGACCCAGGATGTCAAAACAATAGAACTCAGAAGGTCATCACGCAGCCCATTACCCAGGTCGTTACAACACAGGAGGCTGATAGACACACAGCCAATACCTCAGCCACACATGTTCTTACGAAAAAGCCAGCCAATCTGCAAACGTCAACTCCATCAGCCAATCAAGAAATGACAACACAGCCAACCTCCACATCAGTATATATAGGGAGATGACAGCTCCGATCATGCTTTGCTTGCACAAGCATGGAGCCAAAAGCACCAGCCTGAAGATGGCGAGTGGAACCACATCGAAATGTTGCCAAGATGCTCTCAATCTTACACGGGAAAAGACCCGAACACGCCAAGACCTGCATACCTATACCAGTGAAAATCTACAAAAACAAATATATATATATATATATATATTCATTAAGTTTTCGCGGGTATTTACATGTATGGTATTCAGCTTTGTTCGGGTATTTTCCCATGTCATTGTAGTTGTGCTTGCTACAACTTTAAAAGCACAACTACATTGACGTGGGAAAATACCCGAACAAAGCTGAATACCATACACACACATACACACAGACAGACAGACAGACAGACAGACACACACATATATGTGTGTGTGTATAATTGTAACTATTTATTGTTAAAATGATATATCACACTATATTTTTCCTTTTATTTTTTGTATTTTTTTCACCTTTTCAGAAAAGCATTTTTATGGGTTATTTTTCCCCTTTTCTTTGACAATTTCTACATTTCTATCATAATATGTTTTGTGTGTTCTGGTCTTTTTTCCTTGGCTTTTCTATCGTTATTTAAAAAGCTATTGAAAAAAGGATAAATGTTTATGTACATAAATGCAGGCCTAAAACAAAAAGATTCTTCCATTGTGGCAAGACTCAATGTTCTTCATATAGAAGATGGGAAAGAGATGCGTTTTTGCATGTCATCTGTGCCTGCTAGCGATTATTGGATCTCTCCATGGTTGGCCACGCTGTAAATGAAAACCGCATATCATTATTTCTTGTTGTATGCTGGTTGTTGCTGCTAAAGAAAAATACCTTTCCTTCTGCTCCAATTATGTGTGGTGTTATATTTGTATTCCAAAACCAGGACCCTGGAATTTCAGCTATCCCGTTTTAAAATAGCAATGAAGATTTTCCTTTCCATTAGTGGCAAAAAGGTTGTGTGGTAATAGATCCAATTTAGTCATGAATCAAAATGATCCACTCAGTGGTGGGATTCACATTTTTTTACTACTGGTTCTGTGGGTGTGGCATGGCGTGGTGTGGTGTGGCGTGACTTGGTGGGCACAGCAGGGGAAGGTTACTGCAAAATCCCCATTCCCTCCCCATTCCTGGGAGAAGGTTACTGCAAAATCCCCATTCCCTTCCCACCCCACTAACCTGCTTTCCAGCTCCGTTCTCCTGTGGAGGGCAACCCAAGAAGACCCAACCAGCTGGGACTCAGGAGGCAGAGAATAGATGGGGGTGGGGCCAATCAGAGTTGGTATTTGCCGGTGTTCCGAACTACTCAAGATTTCTGGTACCAGTTCTCCAGAACTGGTCAAAACCTGCTGAATACCACCTCTGGATCCACTTATATAACCACATTTAAAGTGTGGTATCTGAAGGATCATCACAACCTATCCATCCACTGTATGGAAGCAACTGAGGAGCTGGCATCCGGGTGTGACCAAAGCTGGGAAAAAATGGAAATTGTTGAATAGGCTGCACAACAAGAGCCAGAGACACTCTGAACAAATGGGCCTATCCAGTTCTTTAATTATTAAAGTAATTTTTTAAAAAACTATTTAAATTTTTTTCCATTCACATTTCATTCTGTCCCTGCTATTGCATCCTTTCTTTAATGATTCTGTTCCATCATTTCTTTGATATTAATCTAACTCTTGTCCCGCAGCAAGCTGGCAATGGCAAATTAGCCATGGTGAATTGGCTATGGCAAGTTGGCTGTGATGAGTTGGCCATGGTAAGTTAGCCATGGTGAGTTGGCTGTGGCAGGATGGCCATGGCATGTTAGCCATGATAAGTTTTAGCCATGGCAAGTTGGCTGTGGAAAGTTATCCATGGTAAGTTGTCTGTGGTGAGTTGGCCATGGGAAGTTAGCCATGGTGAGTTGGCTGTGGCATGTTGGTTATGGCAAGTTAGCCATGGTAAGTTGGCCGTGGCTACTTAGCCATGGTCAGTTGACTGTGGCAAGTTGGCCTTGGTGAGTTGGCCATGGCAAGTTAGCCATGGTGAGTTAGCTTAGGCAAATTGGTTGTGGTGAGTTGGCCATGGCAAGTTGGCCGTGACAAGTTAGCCATGGCAAGCTGGCTGCGGCGAATTATGATAGATCCAATCTAGTGAGGAATGTAGGGTGCTGCTGTTCCAGTTTAGGTAACAACATTTCTTGGGCTGACTCTGAACATCGTAATGCAACTCCTGTTGTCATCTGCAAAATGCAGATGGACTGAATGGTAGGCTAAAAAATATTTCAGGGTGCTCATCTTTGAAGCGCTTCTGAGATACATTTCTGCACATTTAGTGGAAATGAGGGAAACACTGTAAGATGCAATTGTGCAAAGTAGGTGGAAATATCTAAGGTGTTATGAAATTCGGAGGGAAGATGTCTTCCTTAAAAATGATGCTAAGTCTATATTGGGGCTTCTAATGCAATACAGGCAATCCTTGACCTTAGGACCCATGATTGAGACTAGAACTTCTATTACTAAGCAAGATGGTTGTTAAGTGAGTCATGCCACATTTTACAACCTCTTTGGCCACAGTTGTTAAGTGAAAGACATGGTCATTGTGGGAATCCAGCTTTGTACCATTGACTTAGTCTCCAGTTATGACCTTCCCATGGTCTTCATTTATGACCTTCCCAGCGAGCTTGTAATAAAATATTAATTTTCAGGGAAACAACTGTAGCAATCATTTTTGACTTTCTCTTTCTCCTTTAGCACATTTGAGAGAAAATGGATTAGAGCAAAGTAATCCAGGAAAACTAACACATGGAAGTACAAGGCACTTAATTCTGAATAGAATTAAGTTTGACTAATAGACTTTTGTGGCATTTTTTAAAGTTTGAAGTTGCTTCATAGATGCTTAAGTTTTCTGGTATTTGAATTAATAGTTTGGGAATAAAGCAAGTGTAACTCTTCAGAAACTGTCAGATTGCAACCACTGATTGTGTGAGCTAAGAAGAATAACTTCTACAATGAAGTTTTACCCCTGCTTTAGTTCATCTCCAAGCATTGTGAGCTTTCTCGCATTTCACAAGAGTTCCATCAAGTACTAAACATTTCTTTGAAAGAGTAACAAAACATCTTTATTACTAGTAGCTGAATATAATGAACAGTGTTCTTAATTTTATTTTCCTTTTGAGGATTTGAGGAACATCTATTCAATCTTACATCCTTTTCAATTTTCTGTGTATAAGATATTTTTCTTTAATGGTTGCAGATAACAAATATCAAAGTTACACCCTTCCTATCATATTTTTCTACTTTAGAAATGATTTGGAGTATCTAGAATCAAAACGGAATTGAGGAAAATGTCACCTGTACTTTAGACCCTGTTTCTTTTCATCTAAGCTTAGGTGATGCAATCTTCTTTCTAATTAATTCCCTGGTTATTTGGTTGTATTATTTCATTTTCTTCTCCGTGTGATGTTTCATGGAGAATTTGAGCATATGTTCACAAAGGGTGGCCTTTCTTAGCTTCTTTGTTTAACTCAACATCCTTTTTGCACTTTCATGTTTCTAAGTACTGAAGACCCAATTATTCTGAATGTGAGAGACATGGTATTATATCACACAGTACTGGCACTTAGATAAATGTCCATTGCGGGTGTAGAAATAGGTTTTGAAAAGCTTCCTTTTTCCTTCTGAGTGTTTCAACCTTGTTTCTTAACAGTTGTTGAGTACGCAATTCAGTTCATTGAATAGTATCAATTCTAGGCTATGAAAACCTATTGGAAATAACTATATCCTATTGCATCTTGTTGTAATATTCTTTCTGGCATTTGTTTTGGAGACAAAGAATTTGAAAAACCTAATGTGGTTGGCATTCTGAATCATGCAAGTAGCTCCTCACAAACCCTGGGATATGAATTTTTACAGCTGTTTGGGAAGTTTGAAACCATTTTGCACTACGGATATGAGCTGTGTACATTGTATAAAAAGTAGTTATTTGTAAAAACGCAGCTATGGTTCCATTGGTTGATTGTTCTCACTGTCAGCACTAGGACTTAGACTTATATACTGCTTTATAGTGCTTTACAGCCCTCTCAAAGCAGTTTACAGAGTCAGCATTTGCCCCCAACAATTTGGGTCCTCATTTTACCCACCTCGGAAGGATGGAAGGCTGAGTCAACCTTGAGCCTGGTGGGATTCGATCTGCTAAATTACAGTGTGAGTAGCTTGCAGTACTGCACTCTAATCACTGCGCCACTGAGGCTCCATGCCTCAACCCAAGAGAAAGAGGACCGGAGGGCAAGAGTGGGCATGCTCCCAAATGCTCTGACCCAGGCCACTTCCCCCGCCATGGAACAGTTGCTCTATACATCCGGGGACCTGCCTGCTTAAAAGGAGACAGAGGCAGGTTGACTTTCTTTACTTCACCCTCCCGCAGGTGGCTGTAAAGCTGCGCCTGCGCAGAAAGTGAAATTGCGTCCACAGTGAAGGGTCAAAGGAAGGGAGTGATGGAAGATTTAAGTCAATCAATGTTGCTGGGGGTGTGTGTGCATGCACAGGTGGTAGCACTTAGCCACATGTGGCCCTCCTCTGCGCATCTGGGCGGTGCCCCTCCTGTCTCTTTCATTAGGCAACACGACTCACCATTTTCACCATTTAAGTATAGAGTATGAAGTACTGTATATATCCAATATTGGTTTTCTTTTTTAAAAATTGGTTTTATAAAACTTTAAAAAAACATTCCCTTTCATGGCCCCCCTGTGAGCTCCATGGGCCCTGGAACAATGTTTACATGCTACATCCCCCTCTCATCAGGCCTGCCTGCCACCCACTGCCAGCGAAAATGGAGCTGTGGGCGGTGGGCACACACGGGCTTTGCAAGCTCCATTTTCACTGGCAGAGGCACCACGGGCTGGTCCTTTGCTGTTTTCAGGGCAGCCCCATGGGCCAGATCTAAGCACCCTGTAGGCTGAATCCGGCCCCCGGGCCTTTAGTTTGACCCCCCCTGCCCTATATGGTGCTGGTTTTCTCAGGGACTGTGAGACGTAGCAAGGTAACTAGTTAAATAATCGGTTGTTTTTCGGCAGAGGAGATGAGAAGAAACTATAATTTGATTGTTGCACTCTTAATGAGCAATGCACAGCCTTTCGGGCTTGAAAGCAATTGAGCTATTTTTATTTTCCGCATCGAAGCGGGGGAAAATGGATCTGAATTTAAGCAGACAAAATTGCCTTTTTAAAAAATAAATCAGATTTCCTTGGGATTGCAATAACTGCAAAAAATTCCAGATAAAACCAAACTTGCTCAAGCAATAGAGTTGTTACTATACTGTTTTTTAAAAAACAAACAAACAAACAATGCAAAACAAAACTAAAGGATGATCAATAAGGCTTTTTCTGAGCCATTAAAGCACATGTCTGCTGCTTGTTAATTAGTTCTAATGCCAGGGACAAGATAACTGGCAGCTAAAGAATGAAGCCTACTTAAGAGAGTCATGCCTATATAGAATAATTCAGGCAGACTGAAATCTATACTGCAGAAAGGTTTGTATTTAGCATATCCCTCGGGTATTGCAAACACATGAAGAATGGGACCATTTTGTGTTGTACGGCTCCAAAGATCACTTCTTACTCAGAAAAGAGTCCTTTGGAGTTCATTAATGTTTTCCCAGTCTTTGAGATCATTAAGATGATGGGCCCCTAATTGCTTCCTGCTAGAAATATAAGCTTTTATTGCTTCCCCTAATTCCCGAAGGAAGAGATCACAGGGACCACCTTGGCATCTATCATGCTGTGGTGTGGTTTGATTTGTCTGAAGAGCCGCCAGGGAAGATGTAATGCAATCTTCCCAGATCTGGTGTCTTTTTTATTGCACCCAGGGCCTACTCCTATAAGCCCCAAATCAACATGGTGACCCATGGAATGTCATTCCGCCCAAAGGACAACCAGCAGCAACCTTCCTACATGTCAGTGCTAAGATGGACACCTCCAGCAGTAGATAATACATTTAGCTGGAAATCGAATGGTTGGGTTCTTGATGTTCTCTGAGCATGAAGGTTTTTCTCACAGGTATTATTAGGTAGATAACATAAGCAGTCCATGGAAGAGTGAACTTCTGGCTGTTTATGTATAGATTGTTCTGCCAATCTTGGTTCAACTTTGGTTTCTTTAATGCTTCCTTGTGTTGGAAGAAATGTTCTTGAGTTTGTTCCCAGCTGGGAAAAACCACGGCCACTGAAAAGAAATGAATTCCGAAGCAGCTGCCAGAAAGTGGAATTCTTTAATGAAGGAAGGCAAAAAGCAGGTGTGACACAGTTAAAGTCTTCCTGGGTTGCAAGCAGACTGAAAGTGTGAATCTGAGCCTTTTATGCTTGGGTGCTACCTACCTATTCTGTTCCACAATTCTACCAGAAAAATAAGACAGGATAAGATTGGATAAGAGTGCCCTAATTTTTATCAGACTTATCAGACTTCCCATCTCTGAGATGGACATTTCAATTTGGACCTCCCTCCCAGGTTCTTAACCTCTGCAACTTTAAGATGTCTGGATATGTCGTTATAATTTCTAAGATGTCTTTAAGCATGCTGGCTGAAGAATTCTGGGAGATGAAGTCCAGACATCTTAAAGTTGCTAAGATTGTCAATGAAAGATCAAGTTAAGAAAAGGTATTCAAGCATTAGTTCTACCCATAAATAAAATTCTTCTCTTTTTAACTTGAATATGGGGAAGGATGATTCCATCCATCCTCTTAATGCTTGAGGTTTTTTTCCACTAATATAACAAAAGCTGTTTCTGTTTTTATTTCTGTCAATATGATGTTGCCTGGATATCTTCTGTTCCATTTATTAGTATAAAAGGCAGATTATACTACCATCACCCACAAAGTATTTGTATTTATCTGTTTTGTTTAGCTTTGCTATTTCAGTTAAAGATATGTTATTTGGCCTCCCTAGTACCTTTTTCCATATATGCCATTTGGGAAAGAGGAATGTTTTAGAACTTCAGTAGTCTAAATGAGACAGTTTTCCCTTTGCAAAAGAACAGATGTTATGCACTTTAACAGCCCAAAATAGTATTTAATTTATTTGGAATTATTACATTCAATTTTAGGATGTGTCCTTCTGCCAAAAATGTAAATCCATTTATTAAAAAAAGTTTTTTTTAAAAAAATGATCTGATTATCAATTAAATCTTGGTTGCAAATTATATTAGCCATTTGATACACCATGGAAATTAAATGCTTCCTTGGCTGTTAATAAGCCTGAATCCATGGCATGGCAAACCTGGATACAAGATTCAGATCTATGGACTCAGATACAACGATCACAAATGCAATGTTACATATAGATAGTCCTTGACTTACGACCACAACTGAGCCCAAGATTTATGTGGCTAAGTGAGAAATTGGTTAAGTGGGTTTTGCCACATTTTATGACCTGTCTTGCCACATTTGTTAAGGGAATCACTGCAGTTGTTAAATTAGTAACATGGTCCTTAAGTAAATCTGCCTTCCCCATTGACTTTGACTGTCAGAAGGTCACAAAAGGGGGTCACAAGACCCCAGGACACTGCAACCGTCATAAATAGGAATCATCATCCAAATGTAAATCATATGACCATAGGGATGTTGCAATGGTCCCAAGTGTGAAAAAAGGTCATAATTCACTATTTTTAGGACTATTGTAACTTCAAACAGTCACTAAACAAACTGTTTAAGTCAAGGACTATAGTTTTTTTTCCCCCCTTCCTTCCTTTAAAAAAATTAAATAATGTCTAGTGCTGCCTGGGAAAGAGAATAAGGAGATAAAGGAGATGGAAATGAAGTTACAACTAATTAAATTTGCTTATGAAAGATACTGTTCATTTCGATCATCTTTTTTTAAACAGGTTCAAAGATCTGTTCATCACCAATATAGTACCTTGTATTTACCTAACTTTGTATTGTATCTGGCACTTCTAGAGAGCATCAGTTTGGATAAGACAGTTGCAGAACAATTCAGGCATATAAACTTCACTTTGCAGATGGGGTTTTCTTTCTCCTCTGAATAAAATTTAAAGCCAACTCCACTATCCCACTCTTTCTATTTCTCTTATTCTTTGGTCAAATAGTAGTGGTTATTACAAAGCAAAAGCAAAGTTTTTATCTCATTATTCAGGATACTACTTATAAGTGCTATGTGCTGAGAGCTCAAAGCATTGTTAGCGACCCCCCACATCCACTTCACGGTCTGTTTCAGAGGTGGGTATTCAGTAGGTTCTGACCAGTTCTGGAGAACCGGTAGCAGAAATTTTGAGTAGTTTGGAGAACCGGCAAATACCACCTCTGACTGGCCCCGCCCACATCTATTCTCTGCTTCCCGAGTCCTGGCTGATTGGCTGGGTCTTCTTTGGTTGCCCTACACAGGAGAACAGAGTTGGAAAGCAGGTTAGTGGGGTGGGGAGGGAATGGGGATTTTGCCACGCCCACCAAGCCACGCCCCCAGAACCGGTAGTAAAAAAATTTAAATCCCACCACTTGTCTGTTTCTATTGCTCCCTTCCGGCATGAGATTCCAAAGTATTTCTAGCTGGACTATCAGATTCTGCCATTCAACTGGTAAACTCGCAAGATTCATTTTTTTCACCATGTGCATGTCTAAATCCGAACGAGATTATGGTGTTTCTCTGTGTCACATAATATATGTGGGTATATGCCAGGGGTGTCAAACTCACGTCATCACGGCATCATCACGTGACGTATCGGGATTTTTTTTCCCCTTCGCTAAACCAGGCGGGGCTACCACGGGATGGATCCAGCCTGCAGACCACGAGTTTGACAATATGCATAATTTTGTATTTATTTATTTTGTCATGTTTATGTAGTGTATGTATGGAGGTGGTGCCCTTTGAGAGCTGTATTCACAGACATTTCATTTTAATGTATGCTGATTAAAGTACATTTGAAGTGACAATAAAGTAATATTCTAAGTCTAAAGATTAAAACAAGAACATATTACCCTTCTGTGGTATTAGAAAGAACCCACTTACTGAACAAGGATAAAATCACCTGGTTGTGTGAGGCGTATCTGATCAATGTTAAAAGATCTTGATTCATTTCCTGTGATATTGATTATCTAAGGCAAGGGTGTTAAACTCAATTTCATCGAGGGCTGAATCAGGGTTGTGTTTGACCTTGTGGGGCCGGTATGGGCATAGCCAGCTCGATGTCACTCGTGTTGGGGGTGCCTATGGCGGTCCAAGTGCTCTGCCGGTGAAAATGGGCTCCCAAACTCCGTTTCCGGCTGCAACAGTTTCCTATAACCCTTTGCCAGCAAAAACGGAGCTTGTGAGGCTCCGTTTTCCCTGGCAGAGGGCTGCAGGAGGCCATTGAAGCTGAAACCAGAGCCTTGGAAGGCTGCATGTGACTTTCCCGACCTCCATTTTCTCTAGCAGAGGCACAGGGCTGTTTCCAGGGCAGCCCATATTCTCATAACGAGCCTCTCCAAGAAAGTGCCATGGTGATGTTTGCTTTTTCTCAAAGATGTTAGGAGTCAAAAACCATCAATTTACTGAAAGGGAAACTAGTGTTTGCACTGCTATTATCTCCTCAACCCTGCCACGCTCTTCACAACACCCTATTTAGTTTTATGCTTTTTACACTCCCCCTTTGGGTAAAGGGGCAGACTTCCAATAAACCACTGGGCCAGAGCAATGTCTTCATCTACACAGATTCACACTTTGATGTGCAGTGGGATCATTGTGCATTGAAATGTTTAATTAAAAGTATAAAATATCGATCAGGTGGGCAGGATCACCCTATGTAAATGTGCTGAGTTGAGTGATTGGCAGATGGATGCAGGAGTGTTTTGTTTTTTTTAATGAAACCCTGGACTCCGCTACATTTTAGATACAAACCAGATAACCCATGTCTTACTGGAGCATTGTTTCAGAGATATTTCCTTATCTTAAATAGAGAACCAGAATGATGAAGGCTGGGCAAAACAACAGTGGGAGCAGAAGCAACTTCCAATTTCCTTCCAGTTTTCCCACAGAGTTTCCTTGTAGGAGTCTGGCAGGCAGGAAGCGTTGGAAATTTCCCTCCCTTCCCTTGTGGAATAGTGCAACTGGCTGAGTGCAGTCAGATTGAAAGAGTTGGAAGGGATCTTTGCTTGCTAAGGAATTCTGGGAGTTGAAGTCCACAGGTCTTAAAGTTGCCAAGGTTGGAGACCCCTGATCTAGTCCAGGGTCAAACTCCCAGTCCGCGGGCCAGATACATCATGTGCTGGCCATGCCCACACCCAGTTTAGCAAAGGGGAAAAAAAAAGTCCTGATATGTTACATGACACTGCCATGATGCAGTGGTGGTATGCTACCAATTCGGTCCGGTTCTGCCAAGCCTGTTCCATATTAGCAGGCTTGAAACCCTGCGTTCCTATTGGTCCAGAAAAGCCGGATCGTGATTGGATGGCTTGAATGTTCCTGATTGGCTCATACAGGGTTTGCCGCGATTGGCTGAAACCAAGCGCGGCAAAGAGTTATCATTGGCTGCCTAGCCACGGCCAGCTCTATAAGAAGAGGTTTTTGTCTCAGAATCTATCTGTTAAATAAAGAGCTGTTGTTCACTACTCAAGCCTCGTCTATTCATGGGACCCACCAACCATACTTAACAAAGCCAGTAGTAGTGATGAGCAGCAGAGACCAAACCAGTTCTCTCCACCACTCTGCTGTTGGGCCCACTCGCCTGCCCAGGCTCCTGTGCTCACTTTTATCTTCTGCTTTTGAAGCGTGACTGCTTTGCATGGCACAGCAGAGTGCTGCACGGCAGCTGCTGAAGCGACCAGGTGAGTGTAGGCTTGCAGGAGGATTGTTGGAAGCCTCTGAGCCTGTGCAAAGTGCATGTTTGGCACATGTGTGGACACAAAGAGTGTGCACGCGCGCAAAGCACACCTGCCAAGCCACACCCACCAAACCAGTGGTGAACATTTTTGAATCCCACCACTGCCATGATGATGTGAGTTTGACACCCCTGATCAAGTCTAACCCCTACCCAAACAGGAGACACTACACCATTTCTGACAGATGGCAGTCTACCACCTAGTGGCTTCAATGATCCTCAGAGAACTAATGGCTGAGCTTCAGAGTACCAATGACCAGATTACAGATTAACAAAATGGAAAGAGACCTTGTAGGTCAACTAGTCAGACCCCCTGACCAAGCAGACCCTTCACCATTTCTGACAAATGGCAGTCCTGTCTCTTCTTGAAAGCTTCCAGAGATGAACCTTCCACCACTTCTGAAGGCAAGATGTTCCATTGGTTGAATGTTCTCACTGTCAGAAAACTTCTCCTCATTTCCAGGTTGAATCTCTCCTTGATCAGTTTCCATCCATTATTCCTTGTCTGGACTTTGGGTGCCTTGGAAAATAGCTTGACCCCTCATCTCTGTAGCAGCCCCTCAAATATTGGAAGACTGCTATCATGTCTCCCCTGGTCCTTCTATTCACTGGACTAGCCATGCCCAGTTCCTATAACTTTGTATGTTTTAGTCTCCAGTCCCCTAATCATCCTGGTTGCTCTTCTCTGCATTCTTTCTATCAGTCATGTGATTACAGGTCTGTGTGCAGCTATCATAACTTCAAATGGTTACTAAGTAAGGACTCCTGTATGGCCTTTTAGGACATTTATGATGGAGAGGAACCAAACAAATTTGCATATTTTTGTAGTGTTTCCAAAACCTATAAAATCAATCTAAATTAGAACAGGACAAAAGATGGTTACTCCCCAAACCATAATAAGCATACCTGAACCCCGTTGCCCCCGGCATCTGAGAATTTGTACCTTGTAGAATTTTTCTGAGGGATCCCATTTCTGGTTTGAAGCATCTTAAGAACTGATAACAAACAGTTATTGCTAAATAAAGGCTGAAAAACACACTCTCTGGAGAAAATGCATATAATTTTCAGGATGTAGTATTCCTTTAAATGTTTCTAACATGCTGCTTAATTGTAGTTAAGGGAATTGGTAGATCTGTTTAGCTGCTCCTAAGAAAACAGGGGACTGCTGAGGTGTTCAATCATTTTTATTCATCACTCTGCAGTCTATATTGTATGCACCAGTAATACATGGGAAGGGCAGGGGGAGAAGAGAGGTTAGAGAGTGTTGGAAGAAATATCCATCTGGTTCAGTTCCAAGTGGGGAGAAAGACCCTGGAAACATGGAGGCTGAGTGGAAAGATGGTTTGGTGGAGCAGAACCATCAAGCACATATAGTCCTGGTGCAGCTGACCACATGGAGTGGAGAGTGGGGGTTATTTATACTTTATCTTGAGCTTTGCACCTGAGCTTCCTGTTCCTATGCAAGAAATGTATTCTATTGGCTGCTGTAGGGGTCATGTGCAAATCCTAAGAGTTTGTCTGAGATAAGTTTGGTTGAAGCCTGGGCTTAGGTGGTTTTGCAATACAGTGACCCTTGCTGCTAGGTGAGTTAATCCTATTATGTCCTGGAGGGTCATGTCCTGTTCTTCTTAATCCCATCATCCTGGAGCTGAAGGTCTTTTGTTTTGTAGATAGGCTGGCCCAGTCCTTCTCAATGGGCAGCAAATATCTTCTGGGGACAGGGAGCTGAAAGTCTGAGTTTCTGTCTCTCTTAAGATTTCTATTTCTCTTTTAGGGGAAATATAATTTTCTGCCTTTTTAATATTTCCTAAAATATTTCATTCTTCGGGGGTGGGGTGGGTGCTAACTATCTACAAGTGGGAGAAAAAAAACCCACTCTATTTTGGATTTTAAACTTACTTCTTGTTTGAAGGGGATTGAAAGGAAAAAATCTACCTTTACAGTCAATCACGTCTTCCTATAAGATAGTTTAAAAAAAAAAACTTGACAACTTTAAGATATATGGACTTGAATTTTCAGAACTCCCCAGCCAGCATTCTGATGGTCGAAGTCCACACATCTTAAAGTTATATAGTTAGAAAAGCACTGGTATAAGAGACACTACTCCTTTTCATTCTTCAGTCACTTCAGTATTGGTTTTCTTTCTTTTTTTTCAGCTATGGGGATACTAAATGAAGCTCTGATTATAATAAGCTATGACTTCAATAAATCTTACATGGAATCCTAGCAGTGGTGGGATTCAACATTTTTTACTGATAGTTCTGTGGGTGTGGCTTGGTAGGTGTGGCAGGGGAAGGATGCTATAAAATCTCCATTCTCACCCCATTCCTGGGGGAAGGATACTGTAAAATCCCCATTCCCTCCCCATCCCATTAACCTGCTTTCCAGCTCCATTCTCCTTTGCAGGGCAACAAAAGAAGACCCAGCCAATCAGCTGGGACCCGGGAGGCAGAGAATAGATGGGGCGGGGCCAATCAGATGTGGGATTTGCCAATTCTCCAAACTACTCAAAATTTCTGCTACTGGTTCTCCAGAACTAGTTGGAACCTGCTGAATACCACCACTGAATCCTAGGAAACATGTTACTTTCCCCTACACAAGACCTTAGTTGGTTTAGAGAAGCATTTCTCAACCTCAACCAGCCTAAAATGTGTGGACTGCAAACTTAAGATTCTGACTGGGAAACTCTGAGAATTGAAGTCCACACATCCTGAACAGTCAGTTCAAGATGTGTGGACTTCAACTCTCAGAAGAGGTTCAGAAGCACTGATCTAGGGAGTAAAATGATTGCTGAATCCAGATGAGTCACTGTTTGCACTGTCTTGCTATATACTACTTACAATAGTTCATTTAGTGACCATTCAAAGATACAACGGCACTGGAAAAAATCACTTATGACTGTGGTTCACATTTACTGCTGTTGAAGCATCCTCATGTTCATGTGATTAGGATTCAAACTCTGGGCAACTGACTCATGTTTATGTCGGTTGATGTGTCCCAGGGTCATGTGATCCCCTTTTACAATCTTCCTACAAGCAAAGTCAGTGATGTGGATGGCCGCTGGTGGCAGACTCGGACAGTGAGGAGTTTGGAGAGGAACACAGGCCAGTCCTGGAGTCTGGGGAAGGCTCTGATGAGATGCTCTGTGTTGGAGGCAGAGGTGGGGACAGGACTGCCCATCAGTTATCAGCTGCCTTCAGAGTCAGAGATCAGTGGGGCAGAAGAACAGCTGGAGCCTGTTCCCAATGTGCCCATGCAGAGAGCTGCCAGGAGAAGGGAACAGTTACGGACAAGGGTCAACTTGGGAATAAAGGTACAGGTGGATGGTGAGTGGACCCTCCCCTAGGGAATAAAGAGGAGCGAAATAAAGTGGTGTTTGCAGGCGACAATTAGTTCATTTAATTAGTGTGAAGATTTGTTTGTGACTCTCAGAAACTCCTTGCCAAGTATTTTCTTATACAGCTTTGCACTTGGAAGCTATCAACCAGGCAACTCTCCAAGTGTGATAAGGTCTGTGGTTGTAATTCACCCTTGAAAGATTGTTTGCCGGGACTTTGCTGGATGTGAATGATAGGAATTCACATTAGCCTAATAAAAAGGGTTTTTTTGTCAGGTCAAGGAATCTGCTTTGTGATCTTGTGACGCCTAGGTCAGAACAATCACGGGGGAAGCCAGATTCATTTAGCAGCCATGTTACCAACTTATCAACTGCAGTGATTCATTTAACAACCGTGGCAAGAATGGTGGGGCACATTGGGGCAAAATTCACTTAACAAATAAATTTAGCAATGAAAACATTGGGCTCAATTGTGGTTGTACGTCAAAGACTACCTGTACTCCAGGGGTGTCAAACTCACGGTCCATGGGCCAGATACATTATGCGCTGGCCACCCCCACTGTAGCAAAAGGGGGGGGAAAACTTGCAATATGTGTCATCACAGGTTTGATACCCCTGCTGTACCCCATCACTTCCTTTAATTCAGTCCAGCATGAGGCAATGATAAGCAGAGAATCGCAGGCAATCGAAAAAGCATTCACCTATGAGGAAGCCATTTGAGGAATTGGTCAGGTGTGCAGGCAGCAGCTTCTATTTATTGCAGTCCCCGCAGTAATTACTCTGACAGCTAATTTTCTTTTACCGTCTGCTATCAGTTTCTTAGCCTTTACCTGAGCGAGCAGTGTGACATGGCCGTCATAGGCAATCTCTGATTGATTGGCTCCTGAAGCAATTTCTCTGCCATCTACAGTAAGTTGCAACAGCTTGATGTGCTGAACCAATTACACGTTGAGGCCTTTTGTGAATTGGTCCAGTGTTTGGACATGAGGCTGGTGTTTTTTTGTCAAGCCAAGAATCTTCATTACAATCGGTGATCAATCCATGGGCTTTTTGTCTCTTCGGGAAAAAAAAAACAACAACTCATATGAATAAATGTAGATCAAGGCTTATCAACCTTGGCAACTTTAAGGTATGCTGTCTTCGATTCCTATAATTCCCCAGACAGCATGATTGAAAAGATTAGATTTGTAGTCAGTAATTAGGAAACCAACGACGTGGAAATAATTATGATTCACGATTACATTATTCTTTTCTAGCCTGATACTTGGCAGATCGGTTGAAATGCATCTTTGTGATTTCCATGTTAATAAGAGCAAAGAATGTTTGGGAATAGTTCATCAGGTTGGAGAACAGAGATGGTATTCAGCAGGTTCTGACCAGTTTTGGAGAACCGGTAGAGGAAATTTTGAATAGTTTGGAGAACTGGCAAATACCACCTTTGACTGGAGATTTTACAGTATCCTTCCCCTGCCATGCCCACCAAGCCACGCCCACAGAATGGGTAGTAAAAGGATTTGAATCCCACCACTGTTGGAGAAGGCTGGTCTACTACATCATTTTGAACTTATTAATATAATAAAACAACTTGCCCTCGGAAGTTGTGGGAGCGCCATCTGTTGAGACCTGCAAGAAGAGATTGGATTGCCATTTGTCAGAAATGGTGTAGGGTCTTCCACTTGGGTTGGAGGTTGGACTAGATGACCTATAAGGTCCCTTCCAACTCTGATTATCTGTTATTTAATTTTTTTGGTCTAGAGTTGGAGTGTCAAACTCGATTTCATTGAGGGCTGCATCAGGGTTGTGTTTGACATCGAAAGGCCGTGTGTGTGTGTGTTTGTTTGTTTGTGTGGTTGAGTGTGGGTGTGATCATGGTGGGCATGGCAGGGGGTGTGTGGCCATGGTGGGAGTTTGATACAGGCTCAACAAATATTTTTTTCCCTTCTCTTCTTTCTTTCCACAATTCTTTACTATAACCATTTTTCTATCTCTTCTACCAGATATTACCGGCAAACATTTATGACTTATTCTTCATAATCCACTAAACTGTTTATTTCTAAATTTATACCCCATTGTTTAATAATAAATTGCTTTTTCAGGCAGAAAAGCTATTTATACTATTGTATTTTTATTATTCAACTAATAATGAAAATACAATAGCATGATAATACAAGATCTAACAGCAGAGGTAAATTTCCAGGATAATAAACAGAAATGGCTGTCAATTATAAATTGTTGATTGTAGATTAAATGGACCTAGAGTATGCAAAATCTGGCATTAAACTGAAGTATTAACATAGGATGTTCCTTGTTTTCTATCCAGATTAGGCACTTACTTGAGGCCACATAATTGTAATCCAGTCCAATTCAGTCCTCCTACAGCATTCTGCCAGCCAAAAATGGGCCACACGGCCCCCGCATGGTACATTTTTGGCCTCCCTGGCCTCCAGCAGCACTCTGCTGGCCAAAAACAGGCTGCAATTTTCAACTGATAAAACATTTTATATACACGTTTTAAGGTGGGGGGGAGTTTCAAAGAGCAGGCAGCCATGTGGAATCGAAAATACATCCATTCATATTTTCTTCAAAGACTGATTAGATGACTGAAGATTCTGCCATTGGAGAGCATGATTGATGACTCTTGGCTATTATTGTTTTTCATTGGATGATACACCAGGGTTGGGGGGGTGAGAAGCAGGATCAAGAGTGACAGTGAATTACGTATCTCAGAGTTGGCTACGCCGAGGTAAATGCCGGATGTAGAATGTTAACTAAATAAATCTTTTTTAGTTTTGGGAGTGTGGCTCGAGGCTCATGATTTAATTGGAGTAACTGCTGGAATCCTGACAGCAATGAGGCCCTGTGTGGCCCATTTTTGGGGAGGCGGAAAATGGGCCACGTGAGGACTGTACGTGCCCCCCTGCAGACCATTTTGGCCGTTAGAGACACCATGGGCTGGTCCTTTGATATTTCCAGGTGAGCCCCCTGGGCTAGATTTAAACACCCCGTGGGCTGGATCTGGCCCTCAGACCTTGAGTTTGACAACCCTGGTCTAGAGAGAAGACTGTGGGTGATTATACTTAGCATATTCTCTTTAAATGAATAGGAAAGCAATGGAGTATCTTCCAAATAAAGATAAACGCAACACAAATTTAGGAGAGCAGTATCTTGTCTCTATTTCACACATGTAGCCCTCGACTTACAACAATTTAGCGACCATTTGAATTACAACAGCACTTGTAAAAAAAAGTGACTAATGACCAGTCTCCATACTCTCAATCATTGTAGCATCCCCATGTGATCAAATTTGGGTGCCTAGCAACTATGTAACAATTGAAATTCTGGTCCCAACTCTTGTTGCAAGTTGAGGACTTCCTATATATTTGTAGGTTACATGTGGCTTTTCCATGATTGAAAGTGTAGCCTGTGTTTAACCCCCTTTCAGTCCTATTTCTCTTACACCTGAATATCGCTGTTGCAGGAATGGAGATTATTTCCAGTTGATGGATGAATAAATGAAAAGCAAGGGGATTATCACTCAGTTTTGATTATAAGTCTGCCATTGTTGCCCTTAATAATTTCCTTTCAGGGAATACATATCTTCACCCAAGAGTTTCTTCACTGCTATAAAGTTAAATAGATTGCCTGTTTTAATTATAGATTGACTTATAGTATAAATAAATATTTACGGAATATATACAGGAAAGGGCAATTGTTCTTTATGTATTAAATAAAACTTTGCCTGGGTAATACTTGAGCTATTCCCGCCCCTGCTTTGACACAAGATCATTTTACTGAACTGCAAGTAGCAAAAATATAATTTTTCCACTATACTTAGCAATGCATTGTTTTCTACATCTGCTGGTGGATATTGCTTTATGGACTGCTGCCTTTAATGAAATAAAAATTACTTTGATGCAGAAAGAGTAACATAGGTGGGAAAATAGCTTTTACTTGTATGCTTGGATAGGTATAGTTCTTAATTCTGGCTATCCTCAAGTCAGACAAAAAAGTTTATCTGATGATACCGTGTTTCCCAAAAAATAAGACCCTGTCTTTTTTTTTTCTTTTGGCCATGAAAAAAAGGAACCATGTCTTATTTTCAAGGGAAGTTATCACTGATTAACCTCACTTGCATGTGTCACCCCTGCCTCCTTTTCACTGTCAGAGGGCTTCAGGAACTTCTTCTTCTGTGGCCAGCAAGGCTTCCAGATCAATCCAGAGCTTTGTTATCAGCTACAGAGGCCTTCAGGAAAGCCTTGCCAGCCCTGCCGGCTGCAGAATAAATGGGCCGGCAAGGCAGGTGTCAGGGATGTGTGACGCCTGGCTACAACTGTCCAAAGGTAAATAGTAGGGCCCCCCCATCCCCACCCTACCTTAATTTTTACCCATCCAACTCTGGAGTGGGTGGGATGTTAATTAGGCCTTATTTTTGGGGGTAGGACTTATATTGGGTCCATGTGTAAAAATCAAGTTAGGACTTACTTTCAGGGTAGGTTGTACTTTTGGGAAACAGGGTACATATATTCCTATGACAACTGTCTGCTGACTTTTTAAACATTCGGCTTTCTATCCCATACTGACCCCTTTCTCCCTCTGTATATTTTATAATGGGAGGGGAATGTTTAAGGTATTTTAAGTCTTATGTAAATATACACACACTTACTTACAGCACTTATAAATGGCTCCAATCAGACTGAGTCTGAGTGGCACAGAATTCCCCAAACCCATAATTTGGTTTAAAAACAAAGACAAATACCAAATACTCAACAACCGTGAGTGAATAATCTCTAGGTGGACAGTTCGAAACTTTTAACATGCCCCTCAAAAATAATCATGTTTATTGTACAATGTGTAATCTGGTGCTATGTTCTACTTATTGAGGAATAAGGCTTTTTAAAATGATCCATATTTTATTGCTTTTTAAATTTATAATGAAAAAAGGAGCAAAACACAAGGAGCAAAACACAAGGATGGAGATATATACATAAAAAGTGCTCAACAAAAAAGCAAAAGAAATACAATAAAAACTGCAATGTAAGTACAATGCTATATATGTCTAATGCAGTATATACAGTATATATTTATAACACATTTATATGACTGTCTTTTTTTAACTAATATATTCTACATAAATGAGTCCAATATTTCATTATTCTTGTCCATGTAAAGTCTACATCTATAGGCAGTCTGCTCATAAGTGCATTCAAGTCTCTATTGAATAAATTGAGCTGTACACTTATCTTTTCAGTGCTGCCATATCAGTCTTTTAGCTGAAATAAAGGCAGAGAAAATCTATTTACGTTGTCCAGTTGTCAAATATCATGTTCTAGGTACAGAGTTGAAAGGACTATTATTGCCTGAACATTTTGGCTCTTGTCACACAATCATATTTATATAATCCAATACTTTCTCTCAAAACTGGATAAGTATAGGACATTGTAAAAACACATGTTTTGAAGAAGCATTAGCCTCGTTCCATCTCCAACAAACAGCTGTTTTCTGTACTGTGGAAAATCCATGCTATACTGTCTATTCTAAACATAATGGAGTCCAATAACTTCTAAATATTATTGTTTGTTGTATAAGTCATAATTTGAGGTCTATTGTCACTCTTGCTCTAGACGTTAATACACTCTTCCATTTTCTTGACCGGTATTTCTCGATCATGGCAATTTTAAGATCTGGGGAAGTGGTTAACTGAGTTGGTAATTCCACAATAAACTAATCACTCCCATGAACACTAACAGGACAAGCTACTATATATAAACCAAAAGTAAACCCCATTCCTTTCTAGCACTGAAGACATTACCTAGTTGGATAATGAAATGTCTGCAAGAACTCAAGTTCAACCATGAGTAATATATATTTTATTCTACTGGTAAAATTTATTGTGTTGGACATATTTTTCATTGTTACCTACCTAAACATATCATCAAATTTTAGCTGAAGCAGATTTTTGTGAGCCAGTGTTTTAACAGTGGTGCTGTTAGAAGCAGAGAGACCCATGTTTAAGTCCACCTTCAGCTTACTAGATAACTTTGGACCAGACACTTACTTTCCTGCTCAACCTTGTCATACAATGTTGTTTTTATAAACAAATAAGATATTGCACTATACCTTGAGCTACTCAAGGAAAGCTGGAACATAAATCAAATAAATAAACATGACAGATGGTTGTCCTTGATCATATCTTACACTTGTGTTTTAATACAGCCTATTCCTTTATAACGTGGATTATATGAATACAGGTGTCTACATGGGCAACCAAGATATTTACCATGTTTCCCTGAAAATAAGACCTAACCAGAAAATAAGCTCTGGCACGGTTTTTCAGGATGCTCGAAATATAAGCCCTACCCCCAAAATAAGCCTCAGTTAAGATCATCAGCCAGACAGAGACATTTAGTACCATATTTCCCTGAAAATAAGACCTAATGAGTCTTCTGGAGCAAAAATTAATATAATACCCAGTCTTATTTTCAAGGAAACATGGTATATCACAATGTTCCATAGATCTAGCCCAAACATCAGCCAAGAATAAGGTAGACATTTCAAGTAGCAATTCTTAAACTATCATGAAAAAATGAGCAAACATTGCTAATTGTAGGAGAGCCTGGGAGTGGAGTCAAGAGAGGAATCAGTCTGGAGTCCTTATGTTCCCACAAGCGATCCAAATTCAGCCTCCCTTGAATTCTGTTAACTCTTATCTGGCAACAATTTAGTGCCGACTGTTAGTTGACTAGATTCTTTTGTATAAGGCATAAGCAACAAATCATCTCAACTCAAACTTAAACTGTGGTCACCATCTTGTGGCCTGACACTAATTGTTCTACTACTTTATTTTAATTTTGCTGCCAAAATAACTTGTGTGGTTTGGACTGTGTGCCCGTTGACTGAGGGAGTGTGCCATTTGCTAGCTGGTGCAAAGCAGCTCTCCTCCATCTTGACGTGTTGTTGATCCAAATGCTTTGTGTGGTTTGATGGAAAGCAGCATACTGACCAAATGTCAGGATAGTGGACACAATGGCATGGTTGAAATTCTGCATCTTTTTAATGTATGTATGTAAAAATGGTAGTGCTGCAATCTGTCATATTCATAGAATAGCAATAGCACTTAGACTTATATACCACTTCACAGTGCTTTACAGCCCTCTCTAAGCAGTTTACAGAGTCAGCATATTTCTGCCAACAACATTTTACCCGCCTGGAAGGATGGCTGGCTGAGTCAACCTTGAGCCTGGTGGGATTTGAACTACCAACATTCAGGCAGCCGGCAGTCAGCAGAAGTAGCCTGTAGTACTGCATTCTAACCACTGCGCCACCACAGCTATGAATAGAATAGAATAGAATACAATAGAATGACAGAGTTGGAAGGGACCTGGGAGATCTTCTAGTCCAACCCCCTTTTCAGGCAGGAAACCCAGTACCATTTCAGACAAACAGTTGTTCAATCTCTTCTTAAAAACTTGCGGTGTTGGAGCATTCACAGTTTCTGGAGGCAAGTTGTTCCACTGGTTAATTGTTTCACTGTCAGGAAATTTCTTCTTAGTTCTGGGACTTTTTTGTCCATACCCTGCAAACAGCCTTGATTATACAAAAATCAACTTGCTCTGCCTTAACCCCTCAAAGGAAAACACTAAATATGAGCTGAACTAGCCAGACAAGTCTGTCTGCCAGCAACTGACCTCTGGGGATTAGCAGCAGAAGTTCCATTTATTAGTGCTTCAACTGGAGCACAGAAGCCACTCTGGATTCCCCTGCATAAAGCCAAACAATGTTACAGACCAGATTTGATACTGCAAAAGTACAAAAATGGCTTATCAAATTCCACCAAGTACTAAAAACAGCGGAAATAGAGAGAGAGAGATTTTATTTATTTTGTTTTCAAAAATTCAGTTACAGAACCTGGCAGCCAAGATGTATTTTAATAATAGCAAGAGTATCAGAGTTGGAAGGGACCTTGGAGGTCTTCTACTCCAACCTCCTGCTCAAGCGAGAAACTCTAGAACAGGGCTCTTCAAACTCGACAGTTTTAAGATTTGTGGACTTCAACTCCCAGAATTCCTCCTCCAGTCATGTTAGCTCAGGAATTCTGGGAGTTGAAGTCCACAAGTCTTAAACTTGCCAAGTTTGGAGACGTTTGAGTTAGAACATTTCACACAAATGGTTGTCCAATCTCTTCTTAAAAACTTCAAGTGTTGGAGCACCTAAAACTTCTGGAGCCAAGTTGTTCTACTGATTAATTGTTCTAAAAGTCAGGAAATTTCTCCTTAGCTCTAGGTTGCTTCTCTCCTTGATTAGTTTCCACCCATTGCTTCTTGTCCTGCGTTCAGGTGGCTTTGGAGAATAGCTTGGCCTCCCCCTCTTCTTTGGGGCAGCCCCTGAGATATTGGAATACTGCTATCATGTTACCCTTAGTCCTTCTTTTCACTGAACTAGACATACCCAGTTCCTGCAACCATTCTTCATATGTTTCATCCTCCAGTCCCCTAATCATCTTTTTTTGCTCTTCTCTGTACTCTTTCTAGAGTCTCAGCATCTTTTTTATATCATGGCAACCAAAACTGGATGCAATATTCCAAGTAAAAATATTTTACTTGTTTTTACCAAGATCTGCAAGGTGGGGTATATTTTGTGCTCAGGGCTTCATCTCAACTTAAGGAAAAGCAACATCATGATTATACAAACTGTAGTAACTATATTCAGTGGAGCTAATTTTGAGGATGTCATAAAATAATGACAAAAGTGGGTTCACACAATACAAAAAAGTGAGGCATCCTTGGTGCTCTCTGAACTTGGTTGTTTTCTTGCAGACGTTTCATTACCCAAACTAGGTAACATCATCAGTGCTAGAAAACAACCAAGCTCTAGAAAGCACCAAGGACTGGGGTAGGATTCTATCAGTTCACACCTATTTGCTAGAACCGGTTGTTAACATTCTAAGCAGTTTGGAGAACCGGTTGTTAGAAGAAATTACTGGCCTAATCCTGTAATGACGGCAGGAAGGAAACATTCTGGTGTTGCTTACGGAAACTGCCTCTCTGTTAACCCTTATTACATTCTTGACAGGACTAGACTTCCTGTCTCAGGAACTTCTCTGGAGTTTTTTTCCCCTCCTTTGCTGGTACTTTGTTTGTGTCGAGTGACCATTCAAAGTTACAATGGCACTGAAAAAAGTGACTTATGACCATTTTTCACACTTATGACTGTTGCAGCATCCTCACAGTCATGAGAGGCCAGGCGAGGAGATGCATGCCTCGATGTAAGTGATATTGAGTTGGCCACACCCAGCCAATAACATGACCACCAAGCTACGCCCACCACCTAAGCCATGCCCACAGAACTAGTTGTTAAAAATTTGAATCCCACTCCTACCAAGGACCCCTCATTTCAACCTTGAATTGCAAATATTCTCCTTTTATCGATATTGCAAAACAGTGATTGTCTAGTTATGAATCAATCTGTTCTGTGGACCTTGTCTATGAGATAATTCTGAAGTTGAGATTGGAGTTATTGAAAAAGTCCTCTCTCTGGACTTCTTTAGGATGTCATCAACTGACCCTAAGATCTCTGACTGGCTATAAAAATAACATTTTATTTTCTGAGCAGCGCGTGAAAAGACTTCTAAGTTGGTGGTGATTACTCTATCTGTCATGAGTTGGATCGAAGAAAATTGACTGTAGCTGTATAACAGTAAAGTGATATTCAAGTGTTATTAACTTATATTATGCCGCCGGCAGAGAATAAAGCTATTCTGGTCTCACATTAATCAGATAAAGTTTAAAAAAACCCAGAAATGAAGAAGACAATTGATCTGAATGCTTCATTTTAAAGCACTACAGTGAATAGAGTGGTGCTTACTAATTGTTTGGCCCCAGATCAAGCTATTAAAAATGGTAATAAAAAATGCATAAGAACATAACATTGCATGAGTTTTTGGACCATCCTGTGCAAACTTTCCATCCCCTTGTAGTTACCTTGTTTATGACTTTGTGTGTTGTGCAAGCAATCATTTAACAACTAAGTCATTATGGTCACTAGTTGCAGTTGATAAATAAGATATATGTCACAAATAGATACAAAATATTTTAAATATTTCCCCTTTTCACATATAGGTATGGCCAAAATTATGAATAGGGTGTGTCCAACCTGCAGGCCACTCGTGGTCATGGACAGCTAATAATGTGGTTCCACAAGATCATAAATGGTTAACATTATTATATGATTTTTAACTATTAACTATATTATATAGTTTACCTGTGGCCCAAGACAATCCCTCTTTACTCAATGCAACCCAGGCAAGCCAAGGTTTGGACACCCTTCAACAACCCTCTAAAAGGATGCAAATGACCAGCTGTCTTCAAGGAATATAAATCCTTCCATTCCTCACCATCCTGTCAGAGCTGAAGAAGCTTCTTGGATGAGAAGCGAAATGTCTTTTAAGAAAAACCAGAAAGTCCAGTTGCCTCCTGAAAAAAGCACCTTTGGGACAACCAGGACCTGGAGGACTGAGGATCTCTACAGACTCTGACAAGTCTTAAAGTCACCAAGTTTGGAGATCCAGAAGATTCTCATATTAGGAAAAGCTGCCTTAAAATCCTAATGTAATTTGCTTTAATCAGGAGAAAAAACCTCCAAATGCTCTGTCTTGCATATTGGCAAAAAATAAAAATAAAAATCAGAAAATAAAATGCAGGCTGAATAGTCAAGACCTTGTTGATGATCCAAACTCTGTCAAGGACCTTGGAGTACTCATCCCTAATGACCTAAGTGCTAGAACCCACTGTAACTACATAGCCAAAAAGGCGTTAAGAGTTGTTAACCTGATCTTCCGTAGCTTTTACTCTGGTAATATTACACTAATATTACACATAACTAGAGCATACAAAACATTTGCTGGACCAATACTCGAATACAGCTCATCAGTCTGGAACCCACATTACGCATGTGATATTAACACAGTTGAGAAAGTCCGGAAATATTTCACAAGAACAGTTCTCCACTCCTCTACTTGTTGCAGAATACCTTATGCCACCAGACTTGAAATTCTAGACCTAAAAAACCTAGAACTACGCCGCCTTCAGTCCAATCTAAGTATAGCATATAAAATCATACATTGCAATGTCCTACCTGTCAATGAATACTTCAGCTTCAACCATAACAATACAAGAGCAAAGAACAGATACAAACTCAAGGTTAAGCGCACCAAACTTGATTGCAGGAAATACGACTTCAGCAACAGAGTGGTCAATGTCTGGAATACTCTACCTGACTCTGTGGTTTCTTCCCCAAACCCCAAAAACTTTAACCTTAGACTTTCTACTATTGACCTCACCCCTTTCCTAAGAGGTCTGTAGGGGGCGTGCATAAGCGCACCAATGTGTCTACCGTCACTGTCCTATTGTTTCTTTTATTTTTCTTGTATGTATCCATGTATTCATAACTATGTTTTTATTAACTTGTAAGCAATTGACAAACCAAATAAAATAAATAAACAAATGCGGGAAGTGTTTGCGGTTTCTCTGACATTTTCTTTTTCAACCAGCAACCTTCTCTGTGCTAAGTAATGATCACAAGCTCTGTGCTACTTTTGCAGCATTGTTGAAGTAAAGGATAGAACTTACTGGAGTGTATAAAAAGGATTGAAGTGGGACTTGTTCCTTTGCAAAGTAGTTAATGAACAGACAAGTCTGGGCTGCCACAAACTGAAGAGCACTATTTTAAATGGACAGGAAAGCTCAAGGCAACATGATAAGAGTTGTGGAGTGTAACTGAACAAAACATTCAGGGTTCATTTTGATGGTGAGTGAGGACTAAATACAGGGAGATGTTGTATATTTCTGCCCTCCAGAAACAATTGCCTACCTGTTCTCATTAGAAGGTGGAATCAAGCAAGGTGGATAAACCCCTAACCATCTTTAAATTGGGGGTGTTTAGTGTTGTCGGATCATCATGCAGAAATTTAGTCTTAAATCCTTCTCATGCTGTCTTCATCCTTTCAAACTATGATGTTGGTGGCAAAGAGCTACATTAAAACTCTGCTAAAGAAAAAGGCATCCAAGGCTGATTGGCAGGCCTTGGCAAGACAAGCTGAAGGAGGTAGAACTTTGTTATGTAAAATAGAATGGCCCAGGCTTTAATGGCCCATTAGCAAAGTGCGGGGGGCTGGGTTTCTGCCTCTCTGAGTTTCTACTTCTTGTTTGGGGGAAATACTCTGCCTTTTTAATATATCCTAAAATATTTCATTTTCCTAGGAGAGGGGTGGGTTATAACTTCCAACACTTTTATAAAAGAATACTAAGGAATACGATCCAAGCTGTATTTAAAGCAATATTGATGATATTGTTACAAAAGTTTGTTCTGTTGGAACAATTTCACTTTGCTAACCATTTTTACATTTTACATACTGCAATGGAAGCACATTAAGCAGATGTTGGATTTTACCAGTAAAATGTTTGTGCATTGCCTTGATTTGTTTGTTCCATATATTATGAAAATTCAGAAATTATGATTTGTGAACCATACTTTAATTAGCAATGGAAGTTTTGAAAGGTTCTACACAATAGGCAGTAATGTGCAGGTAAATGTTTTAAAGAACCAGCTAGCCAGCTCCATTTTTGTTGCTGTGTTACCAGCTATAAAACATTGATTGGCACTTTAAGAGTTTTGGCTAAACTTTGCTTTCCACAAGCTCACAAAATTTCAGAAAATTGTACACTTGGGTTCTGCAAGTTGGCGCAAGCCAGCTCCAGTACCCCCATTAACTGTAAGTAAGCTTCATATATGGTCTCTAGTAATTGTAAATGCAATTAAATCTGGCTGGATTATAACCATTTTATATAGCATTGCTTTACCAGCTGTTTATTCTCTTTCACATTTTTTCTATTTGCATATAAATCACTTCAAACAGCCAGTTCAATTACTTTTTTCCAAAATGTGCAATTGATCCTGGGCCATAGAAGGAGAATTTCAAGTACAACATGACTCTGTCCTGATTATAAATGGTTTTCTCAAAGCACATGAAACCAAGCCATGTTAACTATGGCCTATTGCATAAAAGAGAATTTCCTGGATTGATATAAACTTGTTAAGCTGCAAATTATAGTTTGTGAACCACAGCAGCTAGGTAAACAAATATATATAATACATACACACACACACACACACACACTCGTTTTCAGTCTTGGCTGAGGCATGGATTTTATCTGTACAGCTTTCAGAGTGATCAGTGTATATTTTTAAACCTTGAAAAATGTAAAAGAAAAGTCATAGTCTCTAGCAAAAGGAGCAAAATTCACAAAGAGCAAGCTAAAACTCAAGTAGAGTTTATCAAATCCAAACTACCTGCATTGATTTTCAGGTATGCAAGAGACAGGAGCCTTTTTACAGGTAATTCCTCAACTTATCGAACCCAACATTTCTGTCACTAAGCGAGACATTTGTTCAGTGAGTTTTTTGCCCCATTTTGTGATCTTGCTTGCCATGGTTGTTAAGTGAATTGCTGCAGTTGTTAAATTAGTTGTTGCTGCAGTTGTTAAATTAGTAACATGATTGCTAAGTGGTTTTCCCCATAACATAGAATAGAATAGAATAGAATAGAATAGAATAGAATAGAATAGAATAGAATAGAATAGAATAGAATAGAATGGGAATGGGAATGGGAATAGGGAATGGGAATGGGAATGGAAATGGAACAGGAACAGAAATAGAATAGAATTAGAATTCTTTATTGGCCAAGTGTGATTGGACACACAAGGAATTTGTCTTGGTGCAAATGCTCTCAGTGTACATAAAAAATACATTAATCAAGAATCATAAGTTACAGCACTTAGTGATAGTCATAGGTTACTAATAGCAATCAAATCATACTAGGAAACAAAACAATATAAATTGTAAAGATACAAGCAACAAGGTTATAGTCATCAGTGGGAGGAGATAGGTAATAGGAAGGATGGGAAGAATAATTGTAATGCAGACTTAGTAAATAGTTGGGCAGTGTTGTGGGAATTAGTTGTTTAGCAGAGTGATGGCATGGGGAAAAAACTGTCCTTGTGTCTAGTTGTTCTGGTGTGCAGTGCTCTATAGCATCATTTTGAGGGTAGAAGTTGAACCAGTTTATGTCCAGGATGTGAGAGATCTGTAGATATTTTCACAGCCTTCTTTTTGACTCGTGCAGAATAAAGGTCTCGATGAAAGGCAGGTTGGTAGCAATTGTTTTGCTTGTCAGAAAGTCGCAAAAAATGACCATATAACCATGGAACACTGCAATTGTCATAAATATGAGTCAGTTGTCCACCATCTAAATTTTGATCATGTGACCAGGGGGATGGCAGCAATGGTCGCAAGTGTGAAAAATGGTCATACGTCATTTTTTTCAGTGATGATGTAACTTTGAACAGTCATTAAATGAATGCTTGTAATTTGAGGGATACCTATATTGACCAAACCAAACCTGTTGGGCTAAAGGCTGGCACCTGTTCTAGGTTTCATCTTTATAAGAAATGTGTCCCTTTGAAGGAAAAAAAACAGTATTGACAGCTGCAAGGATTGTATTTGCATAATATTGAAAAAATGAAAACACCCCATCAGAGGGGAATGTACATTCAGAAAATACTAGACTGTGCTTAGATGGATAGGTTGACTTTAAAAATAAGGGACAAAGAAGACACAGAATATTACTTAACATGGAACAGATTTTATGAGTGGTCAATGGTGGTATTCATTTTTTTTTACTACCGGTTCTGTGGGAATGGTTTGGTGGGCGTGGTGTGGCTTAGTGGGTGTGGCATAGCTTGGTGGGCATGGCTTGGTGAGTGTGGCAGGGGAAGGATACTGCAAAATCTCTATTTCCACCCAAATCCAGGGGAAGGATATACTGTAAAATCTCCATTGCCTCTCCACCCCACTAACCTGCTTTCCAGCTCCATTCTCCTTTGTAGGGCAACAAAAGAAGACCCAGCCAATCAGCTGGGACTCAGGAGGCAGAGAATACATGGGGGTGGGGCCAGTCAGAGGTGGTATTTGCCGATTCTCCAAACTCCTCAAAATTTCCACTACCAGTTTTCCAGAACTGGTCAGAACTGGCTGAATACCACCTCTGGAGTGGTTAGAGATAAGAGGTAGAGATTAGGCGAAGGAAGATCATTGCTATGTATGAATTAAATACAAAGAGGGTTGATAATTATAAACAGGTTGATATAATTAACAGAATTATAAATAAGCTAATACAAAGAGAAATTTAGTTAAAATCAGTTTGTTACACTATTACTATTGTTATTAGTACATATGTTGATACTTCTGTTTGTTTTTCTTTTTCTCTTTCGTAAATGACATGCCCTGACAATACACTGTATTCAAAATGTTTATGAATAAAAATAAAACATATGTTAAAAAAAGAAAAGAAACAAAAACGCATCTTCCTGTTTTACAGAAAAGGATTGAAAAATTGGCAGTACAATGCGATCTTTTGACTGGGTTTGCCAAGTTTTGCTGCCATTTTGAAAAGGATGTTTTGATAATCAAAGACATTTTGCTATGCCTTCTATCCTTGCATAAATATTTTAAAAATGAAAGGCATAATAAATCTGTCTCTGGCGTACACGGAGACAGGGTGCCAAAGATGCCACCTGTTTAGGATTTTAATGAAGAATTCTTTTTTTAGGACTGGGAAACTGGGTAAATTAGTGCTTTTATTTTCTTGGGCTGTTGTATTTCATTCCTTTTTTTTAACCTCTTCTGAGAAATTTTGCCCCAAATTGGTTAAAGGATACAACCTTTTAAATTAGTACTGAAAGGGAATACAGTGGTTATTTTGTGGTACACAAAATAAGGTGGACTTTCACCTCTGTTTTTCAGTGGCCTTGCGCAGGGGTGGAATTCAAAAATTTTAAAAATCGGTTCTGTGGGCGTGGCTTAGTTGGTGGGCGTGGCTTGGTGGTCATGTGACTGGGTGGTCATGGCTTCGTGGTCATGTTATTGGCTGGATGTGGCCAACTCAATATCACTCACATTGAGGCACGCATCTCCTCGCCTGGCTTCTCATGACTGTGGGGATGCTGCAACAGTCGTAAGTGTGAAAAATGGTCATAAGTCACTTTTTTCAGGGCCATTGTAACTTTGAATGGTCACTCCACACAAGCAAAGTACCAGCAAAGGAGGGGAAAAAACTCCAGAGAAGTTCCTGAGACAGGAAATCTAGTCCTTCCAAGAATGTAATAAGAGTTAACGGAGAGGCAGTTTCTGTAAGCAACACCAGAATGTTTCCTTCCTGCCTTCCTTACAGGATTAGACCAGTAATTTCTTCTAATAACCGGTTCTCCAAACTGCTTAGAATGTTAACAACCAGTTCTAGCAAATAGGTGCAAACTGGTAGAATCCCACCCCTGGCCTTGCATGCCTTTTTTTTTTTTTTAAATGATACTTATCAATTAACCAGGAAATTTTTCTGAGTCCTAGCCAGTAACACTGTGTAGGATTCTTTTGTTCCTTCTCAGAGGTGGTATTCAGCTGGTTCGGACCAGTTCTGGCTTACTGGTAGCAGAAATTTTCAGTATTTTAGAGAACTGGCAAATACCACCTCTGGCTAGCTCCACCCCCATCTATTCTATGCCTCCCAAATCCCAGCTGATCAGCTGGGTCTTCTTTTGTTGCCCTGCACAGAAGAACGGAACGAATTTGGAAACCCACCACTGTTCCTTCTAAACATTGCTAGGAGAGAATGCCCGATTAATTCCAGCAACAGAATAATGCATGTTGGGGCACTGTGGACATATTTATCGTAAGATGAGCTTTTTGTGGAACAGAATAGTAGTTGACTTCGGTTCACAAAAAGCTATTGTGTCATGATAAATCTGTGTCAGAAGATTGTTCAGACAGAAAAAAAAAAGGTTGAGAAAGGAGATTACAAGGTAGAGAAAAGCAGCCAGGAAAAAAGGTGTGGAGCATCAACCTTGGAAAGAGAGGAAGAACATGGACACAAATCTAATTCTTTGGGGAGAACCTGGTCATTAAAAGAGTCCTTATTGATCAGGTTGTGAGTTTTTCTAACCCAGCTTCTTTATTTACTTGTTGTCTCAGTCTGTCTTTATTCTACTTATCCCTTGATAATTTAAGAAATCTTACATTCAGGGTGGGGCTTCCCCTCATGGCTTGGTGGGCATGGCAGGGGAAGGATACTGCAAAATCCCCCACCCCACCCCACTAACCTGCTTTCCAGCTCTGTTCTCCTGTGCAGGGCAATCAAAGTAGACCCAGCCGATCAGCTGGGACGCAATGGGAGGCAGAGAATAGATGGGAGTGGGGCTAGTCAGAGGTGGATTTGCTGGTTCTCTAAACTACTCAAAATCTCCGCTACTGGTTCTCCAGAACTGGTCAGAACCGGCAGCTTTGGTGGTCTCTGAGTTTAGTTGTTTGCTTGCATCCTTGCACTGATGATGTCACCTAGTTTGGTAATGAAACCTCTGCGAGCAAACAATCAAACTTGGAGGGCACCAAGGTCTCCAGAGTTCAGCCCTGAGCTACACATCTTCTTTGTTAGTGGGACTTCAAGAATCTGATAAATGACCGAATGCTCTGTGGGGGGGAGGAACTTCCAGAAGCCTCAGCCAGTGTTTCTGTCATTGCCCTAATGGGACTGTGGAATGATGAGATAGAATGAACCACTGATACAATTACTTCCCCTTCTTCAGGCACCATGGAAACTAAGCTCTTCTCCGGGTTTCCGAGGAGCGAGGAAACAGGGAAGGAGAGAGCAAACCTCATATATTATAGCAATGTTTCTGAGATTCAGTGAGCTGCAGGGCAAGGAGGGTAGGAAAGAAATCTTACTTTGTCACCTGAAAACTTGCTCAAGTCAAATCCAGCTAATACTTTTTAGAATAAACATTTAATGATATGGACTGTTGTTCAGAGAAATTTAATCTTCAAGGCACCACAATTTATTTATTTTTTTGCTTTGGAAGGGAAAATAGTCTGCATAGATTGCCATGTTTGTGACCAGCCTATAATTACAGAGGTTCATATCCTTTTACAGAGTCATCCATTTGTGTAATGCATTGTCAGTATCATCAGCTATTCAATTGTGTCCGGTTCTTGGCCAGTCTATGGATCAGCACTTCCCATGATCCTCTATCTCAGCGGTCGCCAACTGGTGGGGGCTGTGAGAAAATTTTAGTGGGCCTCAAAGAAATCTCATCCCCAGAGCAACCCACCCCCAAGCAATTAAATCAGGCTGCACAGAAACACAAGGCTGTGCCACCCACATGGCCCGCGGGAAACCTCCCCACCCACTCACTCCTTACCTGGCAAACTTGCCTGCTAAATTGCTATTTTTCAAACCATCAGCTGTTCTGCTGTGCCGGGAGATTTAGATTATCTAGGAAGCAAGAAATGGTTGGATCTTTTTGCTTTCCAGCTAGTCTTTAGATCTTTGGTTCTGCTTTTAAGCACAGCCGAACCTTCCTTAAGACTGAAGTTTCTGTTATTCAATACAGACTCACAGCAAGCAAATTTTATGTGACAGACTGAGCTAGCCGATGGCAGGCAGATAGATCTGTGAATGAATCTGTGATTCTGGGAGCAACTCAATCAGCCTGACTGCTTTGCCTGATTTTGGGTAAAAGTTGCTCTTTTTTTAATAAAAAATTCAATATTTATATAAATATTTATAATATTTGCATACAAGCCATGCCCAGCTAGTCACATGACCACCAAGCCAAACCCACAAATTAGGCCATGCCCACAGAACTGGTTAGTGGTCCCTGGGATTTAAAATTATGAGTATGGTAGTCCCCGAGGTCCAAAAGGTTGGCGACCCCTGCTCTATCTCACACTTTCAGTTTGAACATGGTCAACTTGGTGTATGGACTAAACTAGTCTAGTCTAGTCTAGTCTAATCTAGTTTGTAGACTAGATTAGGCAGTAGAGTAGAGTAGTAAAGTAGAATAGATTAGAATAGATTTTCAGTAATTATAAACAATTAAAGCTTTATTTAACAATAGCATTATATAGCTAGAAAGTATATAGGACCATGATGGCAAACCTATGGTATGCGTGCTGGAAGTGGCACGCAGAGCCATTTCCCCCAGCATGTGAGAGCTCGTCCAGAAGAGCCCCACTGCACATTCATGTGTGCCACTGCCACCTCACAGCTGATTGTTGGGTATCTGGCGTGCATGCGTGGGGATGCGAGGGTGCACGGGAGACACGTGCGCATCTACAGTGCTTGCTGGGGGTCACATGCACATATGCAGAGATGTGTGGCGCGTGGAGGGATCACGCATGCATGCACAGATGGATGGCATGCGGTGGGGGAATAGAGATGTGCTGCATGCAGTGGGGGAATCGCGCGCAGTTGCACAGACAAGCGGTAGCCAGCAAGGGGATTGTGCACACATACGCAGACGGGTGGCGCGCTGTGGAGGAATCACACGTGCATGCATAGGGAGGGTGTGGGTGGGGCAGCACACATTGCCTTCTGGGTGCTGGCGTGTGCAGGAGCGCACATGCAATTATCGGCATGGGAGCCAAAGAAGGTTTGCCACCACTGATATAGGATATAAACTGTATCTGTTTAAAGGTTCATCAAGAAAAAAACTCTGCACTACTTAATTATAGAAATATTAGTACTAACATTACCAGTGTTTCATAAGTACATATGTGCATACATTCTTGCCTTTTCTTTTATCCCTTTCTCTTTGTTTTTTTATCTTGTCCCTTTATTTTTATTTTTATCTTAATATTCTCTTTCTGTCCTCTTTCCTCTCTCTTCAAGTTCTTTTAGTTTTAAGTTTCCTTTTCTTAAGAAAGTGGCCAGTTAATCCTTTACTTGCATTCCACTTACACAGCAATCTATTGTTTAACCTCAGATGGTGCCAACATTTCTTATGAAGTCAATTGAGCTAAAAACATGATTACCTTCCCTGTAATGTTAGGAGTTTATGGTGAGGTTAACTGGAGAGTTACTTGAAAATTGAATTTTCAGTGCCACACCATTAATACATCTTCTGGCTATTCTGAGGCTCAGTTTCCTAAATATATACCTCAAATTTTATTTTATTTGGCTTTTGGCTTTTTGTTTTCTTTTTCATATGTTTTCTTTTTCATATATGGAAAAATAAACCATCTTGCATGTGTTTTTTCAGTTTAGTGACAATCTCAAATCATGCGTTCTATATAATTTGGTAGCAAAGGAAGCTAAGATGATGGACAGCTTTCTTCACAAAACACTACCAAACCCATCATTCTATCAGGGACAGGAGTTTGGGAGGAACTTCAAGCAGATGTCTACAGAAACTCTCAACAAGGCAGATATAAATTTCATTTGAGGGAGGGCTAGAAATTTCCCATGTGGTGAACAAAGATTGACTGGATTATTACATACTTCAGGTAAAAGTCTTAAACTTAATTAATTCCATTTCTTTTGGTTTAATCCCCAAGCATTGATTCCTAGATCTAGATTACAGATAGATTAATCTGGGCTTGTGCTTTTCTTTTAGCTGGCTTCTTTGAATGCAAGGCAAATTTAGCAAGGAATAATTTACTACAATATGAAGTGATGGCCCAACATCTACTCTCTAAACTGAAGCTTTTCAAGGACATTTCCCCCTCAGAACCAGTCATCTTTCTCACAAAGTCAACTGATTTCAGATGCTAACTGTGTGTGAAATGTAGTAAGAGCATTGTCTTAAATATGGAGAGAATTAATTGGAAGAGGCTCTGCAGGGGGAAAAAGAGATCTGATACTACAACAGCTGTTATTGTTTCCTTTGAAGCGCCAACTCAAAGTGGTTTATGCAGAATCTTCCATTTTAAGTCTGTGGGCTTTCTAGGATTACTGTCCTAAGAATCTCTATAGTCCTTCTGTATCTGGACTCTGCCTAGTTCAAGAATATCTCCTCAGGAAATTTCAAGGCACCTGGGATGATCTTATCACAGCCACATCAGAAGCTGTTAGATGGTTAGACATTGAATTACAACATCCATCCCATTGCAATTCTATGGCTCCATAGTGATGCTATTATGGTTTTATCTTAATTTAATATTTTATCTCCTATATTCTATTGTCCACATACGAGAGAGAGGGAAGGGCAGATAGATCATAGAATAGAAAGTAGAGTAGAGTAGAGTAGAGTAGAGTAGAGTAGAGTAGAGTAGAGTAGAGTAGAGTAGAGCTGGAAGGGACCTTGGAGGTCTTCTAGTCCAACCCCCTGCCCAAGCTGGAGAACCTATACCATCTCGAACAAATGACTTTCCAGGCTCTTCTTAAAAACCTCCAGTGATGGAGCGCCCATGATTTCTGGAGACAAGCTGGTTAATTGTCCTCACTGTTAATTGTTCTCACTAATCTGTCTATCTGTCTATCTATCTATCTATCTATCTATCTATCTATCTATCTATCTATCTATCTATCTATCATCTCTCTCTCTCTCTCTGCTGATGCTTTATTTAAACTAAATTTGTATATCAGTGATTACATAACCTCTATAGATGCCATACACAAAATGAAAATGATGGACCGTGTCATTTCAGTTTAGAGATGCAGGGATTACATTAGAAATGCTTCTACCATTAAAATATTAACAGTTTCTTCTGAAGAACATTTGAACTATGGTGGTATACACAATTCAGGTTTTCTAGTTATGGAAAAGAGAGGCAGTTTGGTATAGTGGTTAAGGCACCAGGCTAGAAACTGGGTGACCCATGTTTCTAGTCCTGCCACAGACACAAAGCCAACTGGCTGACTGTGGGCCGGTCACACTCTCTCAGCTCTAGGAAGAAGGCAAGAGCAGAACATTTCTGAAATCTTGGCAAGAAAATTGCAGGAAACTTTTCCAAGCACTTTCCAGGAGTCACCGCTTATTTGAAGGGACGCAAAAAAGTAAAAGCCTGAAAAAAGAAAAAAAACAGCCTTGTTCATGGGGGAGCAGATAATAACTTTATTAGACCCACTAAAAGTTTACAAAACAGTGGGCAGGCTGCCAAGCTCAAGGGCTTTTCCAAAGAATTTCTGCCAAACAGAAAATCTCCCTCATAGCCTGAGAAGATCCAAAGTGCTGTCAGGAACACATTAGAAAATAATATTGCATTGGAACGGATCCTTGCTTAACAATCGTCTAATTATTATGAAACAGCTGGCCTTGAGCCTAGTCAACTTCCTTAGTTCCATTTAATGAAAAGAAGGACCAGGGGTGACATGATAGCAGCGTTCCAATATCTTAGGGGCTGTGACAAAGAAGAGGGAGACCAGCTATTCTCCAAAGCCACTGAAGGCAAGACAAGAAGCAATGGGTGGAAACTAATCAGGGAGAGAAGCAGCCTAGAACTATGGAGAAATTTCCTGACATTTGGAACAATTAATCAGTGGAACCACTTGCCTCCAGAAGCTTGGAATGCTCCAACACTGGAAGTTTTTAAGAAGAGATTGGACAACCATTTGTCTGAAATGGGATAGTTCAGTGGTGACTAACCTTTTTGGGCTCCTGTGCCAAAAATTGTGTGTGCACTTGCAAGTTCACACTCACATGCCAGCACCCAGAAGGCAATGAGTGCCCCCCAAAACCCCCTACACATGCACATGTCATCCCCAACCCCGCCGCCCTCTTACCTGCACTGCACCTCACAGCTGATTTTTGGCCAGTTTGAGGCCTTTTTCAGCCTCCCAAAGGTTTGAGGAAGGCTTCTGCAGGCTTTGCAGGCCGAAAACTAGCCCCGTTTCATCACTTCCAGTATTGTCGGAAAAAAATGGCCAAAAATCAGTTGTGAGTTGCGCGCATGCCCAGTGAGGTAAGTTTGCCTGCAGCTCGCGTGCCGGCACAAATGCCTCTGTGCGCCACCTGTGGCACGTGTGTGTGTCATAAGTTCACCATCACGGGTATAGTGTTTCCTGCCTAAGCAGGGGGTTGGACTAGAACAGAGGTGGTATTCAGCCGGTTTGGACCAGTTTTGGCATACCAGTAGTGGAAATTTTGAGTAGTTCGGAGAACCGGCAAATACCACCTCTGGCTGGGCCCGCCCACTTGCACCCACCCTTTCCTGTCCTATATTTCCCTTGTTTTTTAGCTCAGCTGATTCATGTGGCAGATCAGGTTGCTGTGCCTCAGCACACAAGCATCGTAGCTTCCCCATGATCATGCGATCCAAATTTGGATGCTTGGCAATTGGCCCATATTTATGACAGTTGCAGTGTTCCGGGATATATGTGATGCCGACCCTCCATCCAGCAAAGTCAACGGGGAAGCCAGATTCATTTAACAGCTGTGTTGCTAACTTAAACCACTGCGGCAATTCACATAACAGTGGTGGCAAGAAAAGTTGCAAAATGGGGCAAAACTCACTTAACCACTGTCTCACTCAGCCACAGAAATTTGAGGCTCAATTGTGGTCGTAAGTCAAGGACTTCCTATACGGAGAACCTTATATCCTGATACGTTGGTGGTGAGAGTTCAGGTTTTTTTTTTTTTAATTGTTTGTTTTCAGCTCAAACCACCAAATTGCTGTGGAATAAACTCTGTTTGTTTACCTTTCTTAAAAGGGAAAGAGAGACTTTTGAGAAGGAGATGCTGCCTTGGTGCATTTTTCAGTTACCATGAGCAACTGCGGCACAATTGAACAAGAGAGGTTGAAGCTTCATTGGTGATTAATACTGTATGTGATTGATGGTGAAAGCAGAAGTCAAAACAATGCATTGAGAATATTTTCAAAATCAGTAACTATTATTTAATAGGGAGCAACATTGTAATGCAAGTGTAATAGCTGACACTTCATTGGAAGCTTTAATGATTCATTAGACTGACTGTCTAATGTTATCCTCAGAGCCAGTGAAAATGTTTATGTATATGGGCAGGGCTGGGCTTCAAAATTTTAGCGAGGGGTTCTCTGCCCAGTTGCTGGGTGGGCGTGGCCATGGTAGGCGTGGCCTAGTCAGCCTCCTGCACCATGGCAGAGGGGGTTGTTTTGGCCCTCCCCGGGTTCCGGAGGCTTTGTGGAAGCCGAAAACGGCATCTCTGACCTTCCTGAACTTCTAGGAGGCCCATTTTTTGCCCTCCCCGAGCCTCCGCGCATACCTTGCACTTACCTGCATCCAAAATGGGCCACGTGGGGACTCCTGGGAGGGGCGGAGCGGGCAGGGCCAGCCAGGAGTGGGATTTGGGGGTTCTCCAAAATGTGGAGAATCTTAGCTAAGGGTTCTCCCAAACCAGAGGTAGTATTCAGCAGGTTCTGACCAGTTCTGGAGAACCAGTAGCGGAAATTTTGAGTAGTTCACAGAACCGGCAAATCCCACCTCTGACTGGACCCGCCCCCATCTCTTTTCTGCCTCCCGAGTCCCAGCTGATTGGCTGTGTCTTCTTTTGTTGCCCTGCACAGGAGAACGGAGCTGGAAAGCAGGTTAGTGGGGTGAGGAGGGAATGGAGATTTTACAGTATATCCTTCCCTGCCACTCTCACCAAGCCACGCCCACTAAGCTAAGCCACACCCACCAAGCCACACCCACAGAACAGGTAGTAAAAATTTTTGAATCACACCACTATCCTGAACCCCTGCGAACCCCCAGCAGTTCACACCTGCGTAGTGGGCATCTATTAGAGATATCGTTCTTGAGTGTCATTTTTCCGTACTACCCACAAAACTGGGAATAGATGAAAGTTTCTTTCTTTTCTGCTTCATCTTGTCTTTTCCCAAATGCAAGCCAATCTGGATTTCATATTTGGCCCAGAGTGGGTGTATTTTGGTTACAAACCACATCACAACATCCTAAAGATAGCAAATTTCACACGTAGCTCAGCTCTGTCTTACATATAGAACCTAAATATGTATAAAATGTTGCACAAATGTTGTTCAGATGTCAGGCTAAGCCATAAAGTAGTTTATTTGATTTTGGCCTACAGGTAGTCCTCAACTTATGACTGCTTACTTAGTGACCATTCAAAGTTCCAATACAGCCGCCCCCTCAAAAGGTACTTACAATCCAGTTCTGGATTGTTCCAATAGCCGTCCCACCACCCACAATCAATGACTACATTTTGGGCACTCAGCAACTGACCTACACTTATGACAGTTTGCCTCATCGGTCACATTACAACATTGTTGCTAAAAAACGGCATTTATTTCTGGTGTTCAGCAAAAATGCTCAACACAGAATAGGTTCACTTCAAGACTGTGGCATTCGCTTAACAACCAGAACATTTGCTTTAAGTCTACCGCTAAAAGCTCATAAAATTGGATCGGCCCCATGGGTAACTATTTTAGGACATATGACTTATGACAGTAATAGGCAGCCTCTGTTACAGACCTAAATCAAAGATACCTCCATTGGAGAGATGGGAGGCATAGAAATTTAATAATAAAATAAGTAAAATAGCGTAAACCTAGCAGTTCTGCTTTGCAAACGAATATTTATGGAGTAAGACAGAGTGACAAAGTGGGTGCCTGTATCTCTTTTGTGGCTCTTGAGAGCTCCAAGGATGATGGAAGCAAAAATATTGTTCTAATGTTTGAAAGATTGGGGAGGATTTTAAAGGGCAGAGGCTGAAGGTTCTCCTTAGTCCAGGGGTGTCAAACTCTCATCGTCATGGCAGCGTCACATAACGTATCGGGACTCTTTTTCAGAACTAGTGTTGGTCTTAATAACATCCACTTTTTCACTGTGGTCCTTGACAAGCCATCCAAAGTCCAGTTCAACCTTCCACTCTCTCAGAGACTGTACATTCCTAAGCGTTTATTTGTCATTATTTGTCATCTACAAATCAGGGGTCTCCAACCTTAGCAACTTTAAGAGGTGTGGACTCCAACTCCCAGCTTTGCTGGCTGAGGAATTCTGGGAGTTAAAGTCCACAAGTCTTAAAGTTGCCAAGGTTGGAGACCCCTGATCTATATTCATCCAACTAATTAAGCCATCCATTGCTTTGTAGACTTTGTTTCAAGCTCCATCAACACCACATGTGCTTAACTTCTTCTTCTGTTGAAGTGTGGTCTCACTGGTGAACATTTTACTAGTTCTTACCCAGATATGTCCATGCTGTAAATCCCTCCCTCCACAGAGACACCTACCCTAATTCAGATTCCATTCCAGACAGATACATTTATTTTAAAGATTAGAATTGAGTGGCAATGTGTAAAAGTTTGTGGAACCTAAAAATAAAGACAGCTTGGGCTGATAATGGAAGATAAAGTAATTAGAAGAGACAGGGTAAGATAAACGGATTTAGAAAAAAACGTGTCTCTAGTTTTGTTTGAAAGCTACCTCAATAAATAAATAAAAATTCAGGCCTGCAACTCTGGGAGTTAAAAGTCCACAAGTCTTAAAGTTGCCAAGGTTGGAGACCCCTGATCTATATTCATCCAACTAATTAAGCCAGGTGCAAGGGAGAGAAGTGAATTTTTTGCTCCTCATTTTACCTATTTTTTTTCCTCCAAATTCTCTCTGGTTTTTAGACAGTTTTCCATTAAAGATGCATATAAAAACACATTCATAAAGGAAATGCATACACAAAAAGACATGCATAGGATGGATAAGGAATATGTAAGGAAAATGTGCTTGCCAGTTTCCCTTATATATTTGTGTGTTAAAGAAAATTGCAAATAGCAATCATGTGAACTTTCACATTAATATGAAAGATTCTAAACTGCCATAGAAACAAAAGAATTGTCTGCTTCAAAAAGCATTCAGAAAGTAATAGGATAAATTCATCCATGGCAGCTGCCCAGCCTATTCAATTAATCTCAGTTACTATCTTAAGGCATAAAGGTAGACATAACCATCACTGATCTGCCACTCTATTCTGTGATGCTGTTATGGAACAAAAGGAAGGAAGGAAGGAGAGAGAGAGAGAGAGAGAGAAAGAAAGAAAGAAAGAAAGAAAGAAAGAAAGAAAGAAAGAAAGAAAGAGCGAGCATACTTACGTCTGTAATACAAAAATTAATTCTGGGGGAGGAGAAAGATAAAGAATCAAGTAATTGGATACTTGGAATATCAAAGCAAAGAAATATTTCTTCCGCTCAATGCAGGTTCTATTGCCTCGTTGTATGTTTGCTGGAAAAATACGTCTAATAATGATGTCAAAATGAAAATCTATACTCTGCGTGCCCCAGGCCTGCAGATGGCAGAGAAAGCAGAAGTCTCCGATCGATCATCAGCAAACAAGAAGGAGCCTCAGATTCAGTTTCAGCTGTATTTATAGGGAAACATAACCACTGCATAGCTCTACTAAGTGTGGACTTTAAATATTAAACTTCTTCTTCATGCATTCCTGAAAAAGCCTCTCTCTCCCTCCCCCCCTCTCTCTCTTTCTCTCTGCCTCTGTCTCTCTGTCTGTCTCTCTGTCTCTGTCTCTGTCTCTCTCTCTCTCTCTCTCTCTCCATTTCTGTCTCTCTCCATTTCTGCCGGAGACTGTGCACAGAGCTAATAACCGTGAATCATAATTTGATCTCCTTAACACCAATTGAGATTTTTGTCAACTCTGAAAATCAAAAGTATGATGGAGGACTGGCTGTAGAAGGGAATTGTTGGCCGGATGTAATTTGTATATTAAAGTTTCAGCTACACTTGTTTAAGAGTTATACAGAAGAGAGGACAAACCATGAGTTTGACATTTTTTCCCCATGAATATACCAATGGCTACTGCTGCCTTGCCAAAAACCATGGTTAAATATGAACTGTGAACCGAGACAGCAAATAGGGTTCAGTGGCTACTTTCAAACCAAATCAATTTCATTGTAAGTTGCATTTGCTTTTTATTAGTAGTATATCACTGGCAATACTTTTTTGTGTGGGGGGGAAGTTAGGGGGCTTTTGGGAGCCTTTGTGGGGTTTTCAGGGTGGGTGTGTCATCAAGTAGATTTTGCACCTGGTCCCTCTGTTGGAACTGGGCTGAATCCAGTGCTACAGCATCCTGTTGCCGTATTATCTGAGATGGATTTTGATCTGCAGAGTACTATGAAATAGCATTCAGCAATAGCACTTAGACTTATACACTGCTTCACAGTGCTTCACAGGCCACTCTAAGTACCCATTTATTTACTCACAATATTGCATGTTTTTGAACTTATGTGTGAGCAGGAGCCAGGGATCGAGCGACAGGAGTTCACTCCTTCTCACAGAGCTGGGCTCGAACCACTGGAGTAGCAATAGCAATAGCACTTAGACTAATATCACAGTGCTTTACAGCCCTCTCTTAGTGGTTTTACAGAGTCAGCCTATTGCCCCCAACAATCTGGGTCCTCATTTTACCGACCTCAGAAGGATGGAAGGCTGAGTCAACCTTGAGCCAGTCAGGATCTATATTCTAACCACTGCACCACCATGGCTCTTAGAGAAAATAGAACATATGATCATAGGTCTTCTGGCCCAATTCCCTGCTCAAGGCAGGAGATTTTTTACCATCCTGGTAGAATTTATTATCCAATTTATTTTTGAAAACCTTCAGTGATGGAACACCCACAATTCTGAGAGGCAAACTATTCCATTGATTAATTGTTCTTCACTGTCAGAACATTTCTCCTTACTTCTAGGTTGGAACGCTTTCAGTGCTTTCTGGAATGACCTCTGTCACCTCCTAATTCTTGCCTGGAGGAAGCATGACAATCTGTATCCAGAAGGTTGTCACTTTCGGGGATAGAATGATACTAGCACTGTTGAAAAGAGGTCTTCCTGGATCTGACAATTACTGTCCAGTCTCCAACCCTCACATGACTTTTGAGATAGGGAGAAAAGCTACAAAGTGCCTTCACAAGAAGCTTTTTATCTGTCCTTTTTCTTAAGAGGAAAGAGAAAGTGTTCCTTGTCCTACCGTAATGAATGATCTTACTTGAGACCTGGTTGTGGGGGAATGTGTCCCTAATGATCCAACTAGACCAGGGGTGTCAAACTCAAGGCCACATCTGGCTCACAGGGTGCTTAGATCTGACCTGCAGGCCTGCCCTGGAAACAGTGAAGGACCCGCCCATGGTGCCTCTGCCAGCAAAAACGGAGAGTGGGAGGGCCACACAGGGATCACCTGGGCTCAGTTTTTGCTGGTAGAGGGCTGCAGGAGGCCATCACGGCTGAAAACGGAGCCTCAATGAGTGATGTAAAGCTGTCTGTTAAGTTTGAGCAATGAGAGGCTGAACCAGAGCATGAGTGCAACAGTACTTTATTTACAAATAAAGGGCTGACCGTGCTTGCCAAGCCTGGAACTGGCTCGCAGCAATCAGCGGCCAGTTGGACCCCGCAGCCTGCTTTTATAGCTGGCTGCTGTGGAGAACTGACCAATGGGAATGGGGGAAATAACGCCCACACAAGTGAGTGGACCTGAGTGAGAACTCCTAGAGTCCTCAGGACATAACACCCCTTCCCCCAGATGCGAACACGCATAGTCCTTGAGGTAGATGGGGGTTTGTGTTGGCGCCGGAGCGGCGCAACTCGGGAACATTGTCTGACTGTTCAGCATCAGTCTGTGACGGTTGAGCGGGCATAGTGTCACCAACACTCTCTCTGGACTGGAAATCCTTGGAAACCACCGGGTTGGTTTCTGGAGTCAAACTCTCATGGGTTGGATCCGGTTGATCAACTCTCTGGGCGCTGTTGTCCAGGTTTGGGCTGACCGGGCGACCGCTGGCGCAGACTGGTCACTGGGTGCGATGTGGCTGGGTGGCGGATGGGACGGTTCCCCTTCGACTGGAGACTCTGGATCCTTGTTTGCGAGGTTGCTGAGGCGCCTTCTGAGTTGGTCTATGTGTCTCCTCCAGGCGCGACCGTCCTCCAGCCTGACTCTATATGATCTCGGCCGGTGACGGCGATGACTTCGCCCGAATCCAAAGTGGGTCCCCAGCGAAATTCCTGGCGAATATCGGCTCCTGTAACATAAAATGTCTAACCCCGAAGTGGAAGCGAGGGAGAGTCAAGGCAGTATTGTGGGTGCAGTCTATCCAATACAGTCCTCAGGCGTCGGCCCATCAGAAGTTCCGCTGGGGACTTATTGGTGACTGCACAGGGGGTTGAGTGCTGGCTCATCAGGAACCGTGAGAGTTTGTGGTGCCAGTCATCTCTGCCAAACCTAGCGAGGGCCTCTTTGGTGGTCCTGACGGCCCTTTCAGCCAACCCATTACTACTGAGGGTGGAATGGGGCTGTTAAAATGTGGCGAATGCCTAGGTTGGCTGCAAACGGCTGAATTCTACTGATGCGAACTGTGGGCCATTATCGGAGACCAAGGAGTCGGGTAGTCCATGGGTCAACGAACAGGCGCGTTAACACGTTGGTGATTGCTAGTGTGGTTGTTGTGGATAGCTGCGCCACGTCTATCCACTTGGAATAAGCGTCCACGACCACTAGGAACATCTTTCCATGCACGGGCCGGCCAGATCGATATGGATTCTCGTCCAAGGGCGCTGGCGCTCTCCCATCTGGTAGGAGTGGCGATGGGGGGAGCAGGACGGGATTCCTGGCAAATGCTGCAGGAACTTACCCACTTGACAATGTCCTCGTCTGAGACCCGGCCACCATACGTGGCTGCGTGCCAGCGCCTTCATTCTCACAATGCCGGGGTGTCCCTCGTGCAACGCCTCCAGGACTCGGGTGCGCAGCGAGGTCGGAATGATCACTCGAGTGCCCCACAGTAGACAACCCTGCAAACTGGACAGCTCCTGCATGCGAGTCTTAAAGGGTGCGAATTTGTTATCAACATTGCCTCCCGGCCACCCCTCCTCACCCAGTCGAGCACCTGGGCGGCGTTTGGTCTGCCTTGGTTTTGGCGGCGATGTCAAGGGCGGTGATGGGCAGGTCCAACTGGGTGATTTCAAAAATGGCATTGACAGGAGCTGGGTCTTCAGCCGGAGCGGGTAAGGGGCAGCGACTGAGTGCGTCAGCGTGGGATAGAGTTTTGCCCGGGCGGTGGATAAGTTTGTATGAGTAGGCCGCTAGAAAAAGCGTCCACCGTGTCATCCGAGGGAGAGGACTTGAGGTGTCTGCTTGTCGCCGGCCAGTAGGCCCAGGAGGGGTTTATGGTCGGTGACCAGTTCGAAAAAGTGGCCAAAAAGGAATTCGTGAAACTTTTTCACGGCTGCAACAGCTGCTAGGGCTTCCTTGTCTATTTGGCTGTAATTTCGCTCCGTGGCCGAGAGCGTCCTGGAGAAAAAGGCGATGGGGCCTCGGCGCCATTGGCGAGTCGGTGACTAAGGACCGCCCCAATTCCAAAAGGGGATGCGTCTGCTGCCAGTACTAAAGGAAGGTTGGGGTCGAATTGGATGAGCACTGCCTCTGGCGTAAGTAGTGATTTGACGGCGTTAAACGCCTGGTCTTCTTTGTGCCCCCAGTGCCACGGTGACTTTTTGTCTAGTAATCTGTGTAGGGTTCGGCTACTGAGGCTTTATGGGGCAAGAAGGATGCATAAAAGTTTAGGAGTCCCAAGAAAGCTTGTAGCTCCGTTTTGGAGGTTGGTGTGGGAGCTTCGTGGATCGCCCTGACCTTGGACTCCAGGGGGTGAATGCCAGAGGCGTCAATTTTATAACCCAGAAAGTCCACCTGTCTAGTGGCAATGGCGCATTTTTTTTTTTTAACTTGAGGCCATGCTGTCTGAACCTCTCTAACACTGCTCGCACTCTCTGGAAGAGTTGGGGTCTGTCCCTGGCCGAGACCAAGATGTCGTCGAAGTAGGGTACTACACCAGGAGGCCCTGTAAAATCCGCTCCATGAGGGATTGAAAAATGCCGGGGCAACACTTACGCCAAATTGGAGACGCTTGCATCGGAAGGCACCCCTGTGAGTGGCGATGGTCTGAAGTTCCGCTGTTTGGTTATCAACAGGGAATTGTTGATATGCTTGAGACATGTCCAATTTAGCAAAAATACTGCCCGGTTCGAATGTATGCAATAAATGCTGAATGATGGGCACAGGATAGGCGCTAACTTGTAAATATTTATTGATTGTTGTCTTGTAGTCCGAGCAAATTCTCAGGCTACCATCTTTTTTTAGGGGTGTGACAATGGGCGTCTCCCACTTGGCGAAATCTGTTGGCTCAATGACCCCTTGTTTTAGTAGTTTATCCAATTCAGCGTCTAGTTTTGGTCGAATAGCAAATGGAACTCTACGTGGTTTTAATCTGATTGGGGCTGCCTGGGGTCAACGGTGAACGAGATGGGGTTCCATTATAACACCCCAGCTCCTCGCTGAACACATCTGCGTAGTCAGCGAATAAGGAGTCAGTGTCTGAGGTTGAGACAGCATGGACTCCTGTTAACCCTAGGCCGAGGTGGGGAAACCAATCGAGCCCCAATAAGGTGGGTAGGTTGCCGTTAACTGCCACTAGAGGTAGGTGGCCTTTAAAAGCTCTAAAACTGACAAAGAACTTGCCTCTGCCGATCACGGGAATGGCCTTCCCCTGGTAGTCCTTCAGACCGAACTGGCATCTCTGGAGCCGGGTAGTAGATAGGCTGGGGTGGAGTCTCTTGAGGGTGTTCCACGAGATTATTGAGAGCGCTGACCCTGTGTCAACCTCCATGTGGCACGGTTTACCTTCTAGGGAAACGGAGAGAGAAATTTTACTAACAGAGTGGCAAGTACGCCTGGCAAGGCGGTGCGTGCGACAGTTTAATACTTGCCTCTGTGGTCCCGAGTGCGAGGACGGGGTCTTTGTGCAGCGCTTTGGGGGCTTAGCAGACTCTCGCAATGTGCCCCCTCTTATGGCAGTTGTTGCAAACGGCTCCTTTAAACTTGCAGGTGGCCCTTTGATGTGATCCCCCACAGGCTAGGCACAGGGTGATGTGCTTGGGTGGACCGGTGTATTCTTGTTTGGCCCCTACCTGCGACCGTCTGTCATTGGTGAGGCGATGGACATCGTTCTCATCGTTGTGGCCTTCCTCCGCTTCCACCTCTTCGGAATGGACTGGGAACGCTGCTAGCTTGGCGCTTGGGCCCTGAATTTTGGTGGCTGAGTTCGTAGCTAGCTCGGCTGCTAGGGCCTCCTCTACCGCTTGCGCGAGGTTGAGGTCTTTCTTAGCAAGCAGTCGCCTCTGTAGGTTGAGATCCTTGACCCCACAAACCAATTGATCGAGGAGCATGTCCTCTAGGTATGTTCCAAACCCGCAGTGCAGGGCTGCTGTTCTGAGGGCGGCCATATATTGGTTGATGGTCTCCTTGCTTGATTTCTTCCTCATTCGGAACGTGAACCTCCTGGCGATTTGTGACGGTCTGGGAGCGTAGTGGTTTGTGAGGATCTCAAGCAACTCGGACCACGGAACGTTTTTTAATTCTCTCGGCGCCACGAGTGCTGCAGCGGTATCGTAAACGGTGGCTCCGCAGTAGATTAGGAAATAGGATTTTTTCCGATGCTCTCCCGCATCCGACAGGCCGACCGCATCGATGTAATGATTGAAATGGTTCTTATACGATTCCCACTTCTCTTCGTCTGGTTTAAACGCCGGGAATACTGGATTGGAACTCATGGTGCTGGAACGGCTGGGCTACCTGCGGGAGAAATCTCTCTGGGACTACGAACGCTCGTGAGTTACAAGTGATATCAGCTCTGGAGAGGTTTTTGCTACCCTCTCTTTCTCTCTCTCTGGGTTACCACGTTGGCTGCTAGCCGTTGGAGGTGTCTTGATTCGCGCCAAAAAAAAGTGGGCGTTAGTGACTCTCTACAGCGCTGTGCTGTGATTCCTACTGGCCCGAAATTCAAATGACACCCGTTTGAATTTCGCGCCAAATGCAGAGCGGCTGCGGCTCGCAGCGCTTCACTTTCCCCGTAGCGAGGCTAACAAGCGGCTACAGACGCTTCTAACTATTTGACTCAGACCGCTTTCTCTGGCTGCGGATCTGCGTTTGCTCTTTTTGATCGCTCGTTTCGCTAGCTGACCGCTCTCTCTGGCTGCGGATCAGCGTTTCCCCTGTTGCCAACCGATCGCTCTCTCTGGGCTGTAGATCGGTGGCTAGTGACTCAGCGGTTGCAAGGTGCTTCTGGTAGCCATCCCATCCTCGTCGCCAGTGTTAAGTTTGAGCAATGAGAGGCTGAACCAGAGCATGAGTGCAACAGTACTTTATTTACAAATAAAGGGCTGACCGTGCTTGCCAAGCCTGGAACTGGCTCGCAGCAATCAGCGGCCAGTTGGACCCCGCAGCCTGCTTTTATAGCTGGCTGCTGTGGAGAACTGACCAATGGGAATGGGGGAAATAACGCCCACACAAGTGAGTGGACCTGAGTGAGAACTCCTAGAGTCCTCAGGACATAACACTGTCCATGCCCCTCCTGGCCATACCACGCTCCCCAGCCACCCTGAGATCAAACACAACCCTAAAGTGGCTCTCAATGAAATTGAATTTGATGCCTCTGAACTAGACTGTTTTCTCCTTTTATCTAAAAATTTCATCTTGTCCTTTCCCCTAATTTTATATTTAAGGGTACCATATTCTTACCTGGAAATCGTGTGATGGAGCATCCTTCCAGTGACGAAAACCCAGGAAAGTTCCTTTTTGAAGTGATTCCAGGTAAATTTCTTTATTCACTGTGAATCTTTTATGGTGTTGGCTGATCGCCTAATGTCTATGTCATGTTCTTGCTTATAGATTGAAGAATATTAATAATTTGTTTCTATACATGTTATAAAAGGGATTTCAGAAATTTTTTTATAACAATTGTGTTACTGATAACATTGTTGTGGCCCACCAGCATCCAGCAGATTCGACGGCAGATTCGGACAGTGAGGAGGTTGGGGAGGAACATAGGCCAGTCCTGGAGTTGGGGGAAGGCTCTGATGAGGGCTCTGCATCGGAGGCAGAGATGGGGCCAGGGCCACCCATCAGTTATCAGCTGCCTTCGGAGTCAGAGATCAGTGGGGCAGAAGAACAGCTGGAGCCTGTTTCTGATGTGTGCATGCACAGATCTGCCAGGAGAAGGGTACAGTTAAAGAACGAGGGTTGACTTGGGAGTAAAGGCCCATCCCATAGGGAGTAAATAGGAGTGAAAGGGAAGTGATGTTTACAGAACACAATTAATTCATTTAATTAATGTGAAGATTTGTGTATCTAAGTTCGTGACTCACAGAAACTCCTTGCCAAGTATTTCCTCGCACAGCGTTGTGCTTGGAAGCTATCGGCCTGGCAACTCTCCAAGCCTGATAAAGTCTGTAGTTGCAATTTACCCTTGAAAGACTGTTTGCTGGGACTTTGCTGGATGTATATGATAGGAATTCACATTAGCGAAATAAAAAGGGGTTTTGTCAGGACAAGGAATCCGTTTCGTGATTTTGTAAAGCCTTGGTCAGAACAAACATAGCGGCCTGGTTTCTTTAAAAACGTTTTAAAAACTTCAAAATTAAAAAGCAACACTTTTTAAAGGTTAGTATTTTATTTGTGCTTGTGTTTAGAACTGTGTACTGTTTTTGTAATGTGTCGTTTCTCATCAGTAAATAAATAGAAGAGACCTAGTTTAGTGTAATGGCTTAGACACCAGGCTAGAAACCTGGAAATTGGGAGTTCTAGTTCTATCCTAATCATGAAGTCAGCTAGGTGTCTTTGGGCCAGTCATTCTTTCTCAGCCCTAGGAAGCAGGCAATGACACACTACTTCTGAAATCCTTCCAAGATGACTGCAAGGACTAATCTAGGCGGCCTCCAGGATTTAGCACCAAGTAAACACACAGATCACTTGAAAGGCTTAATGTGACATGATTAGACAATATCTTGAAGCAAACTGTTGATCAATACACAGTGATTTTTCAGGATTTATGACCCAGGGAAGAAACACAGATGAAAACTAATAAACTGAAACCAAGGATGTTGTAAAGCAGGGGACCCCAACTCCCCACTACTGGATCATGGTCTGTTTCAAACTGGGCAGTGCACTGGGGTGGGGTTCTGCCAGTTCATACCAGTTCAAGTGAACCCCTAGCTCCGAAGATCAGCTGGGAGCAAACTGGTTTGCTCTGATGATCATGTGGGCCCACACACCTTTATCATCCCAGCTGATCAGCGTGGAAGAACGGATTACTGCTCCTCAGCTGTGTTACTGCCCTGAAGGAACATAGCAGGTAAGGATTTTTGCATTGCTGTTCACACGCGTGCAATGTGCGTCAGGCACGTGATCATTGAACCAGTTTTTATACTGGCAGCATCCCACCCCTGGCTGCGCAAGCAATGCATGGGCAAAGGTCCACTTGCGCGAGCATCGGGGAAGCATGAACACACAAAGCTCCACTCACATGAGCGGTGTGCCCTTCTGTTTGCACATGATGCTTCTCTCATGCGAGCAGAAGGCTCTTATGGTCGTGATTGTACCTCCACTCATGTGAGTGGAGGGCACATGTGCATCGCTCCATTCGTGCAAATGGAATTTTGCACATGCACATGAGTGCCCTCTGCTTTCTCAGCAGCTTTCTCAGGGTCTATGGCAACCATCCATATTCATGTATTCATTCACCAGAATCAATGCCGTGCCTCCTGCAACAAGAATTCAAATGTTTGCAAGGTACTAAGAATACCTAAGTACTTTATTTTTGTTCTACACATTTCCTTGTGGCTTTGCACACTGGCAATTTGTAGAAAAGAGGATTTTCTCACTGTCTTTGGCAGATCTATTGGTCTAGAAGGAAAGCAGCCTATAAAAATTGAAGGAACAAAAGAACAAAAAGACAGTAAAGAAATTGTTCCCATTCATCTCAAGTAATGCAGGCTTTTTCTCATTTTTAATGCTCAGCAGGGAAATACAATTTTTCATATTCTTCTTTCTGTTCTGCAAAAACTTTTTGCTGTCCTTTGACGGTTACTGGTCCTTAGTTCCTCCCTATGGCACCCAGCAACATAAATATGCTTGCAGACAATTCCTTTAGTGCCCATAAGCTCTCTGACCTCCCCCCCCCCCATAAGCAGATTCAACTTTATTGTCAAGAATGCTTCTTGACCTCAAGTTAACCCAACATAAAATTAGAATAAAAGGTGATTGGAGCCTTGAACTTTGTTTGATAGCAAGCTCACATGACTGAAAAAAGGTCAACCATAAGCAGAGGTTATTCTCATCTTTCCAGAGATGAGAATCCAACGTTTGGTGGGTTGCATTCTGATAAATCAGTGCTCTGCACTTCCTTATGTGCCTGCTGCTACAGCAGTTTTCACATTTTGTGAATAAGTGGCATTCAGCAGGTTCTGATCAGTTCTAAAGAACCGATAGCAGAAAGTTTGAGTAGTTTGGAGAACTGGCAAATACTACCTGTGACCGGCCCAGCCCCCATCTACTCTCTGTCTTCCAAGTCCCTGATTGGCTGGGTCTTCTTGTGTTGCCCTGTACAGGAGAGCAGAGCTGGAAAGCAGGTTAGTGGGGTGGGGGAGGGATGGGGATTTTGCAGTAACCTTCCCCCAGGAGTGGGGAGGGGATGGAGATTATACAGGATTCTTTCCCTGCCACGCTCACCAAACCATGCCATACCCACCAAGCCATGCCCACAGAACCAATAGTAAAAAAAATTGAATCCCACTATTGATAAATAAGAACCCTAACAATCATTTGCAAGATGATTTACATGAGTGGTCCCCACTAGCACAAAACATTGGGGATTCCTCTTCTAGGTCACGAGAAATTCATTTTCTTTGCAGTTACTATTAGCAGATCAGTCCATGGCAGAGGGCTTTGTTTGTTAAAAAAAAAAAAGTTAGTACCTTCCTTGGGCAGAATGTTATGAAGAAGAAAAACTTTTCTTTTGCTAAGAATTGAGTTGGAAGAGATTGCTAAGGATATATGCATTTCTGACTTTCTGGAATCACTGCTTCTTAGGAGGAACGGAGCTACTGGGGCTATTTGGACTGCAGATCATTTGGTTGACCATAAATGGTGTTACAGAGATGCAGAAAACTAGATTTCTCTTTTGCTTTCTGGTGACCCTAGAAGATCATCTTAAATCTGGTTCTCTAGGATGCTTCAGTTGACGTTGCCTGATATGTCCTCATTGCAACATACAACTTACGGGAAACAATTCACAAACTTCCAGGAGTAGAAGAAATGAGAAGCTCAAAGATGCTTTTTCAAGAGGCAACTGGACTTTCTGGTTTTTCTTCGAAGACATTTCGCTTCTCATCCAAGAAGCATTTTTGAGAACTGAAGAAGCTTCTTGGATGAGAAGTGAAAGCTCTTCAAAGAAAAACCAGAAAGCCTGGTTGCCTCTTGAAAAAAAGCACCTTTAAGACAACCATGACCTGGAGGACTGAGAAATCTCCATAGACATGAAATGAGAAAGTATTTTACTTCTGAGGTCGGGAGAAAATTTGGCAAATATTGAACATACTGTATTTGTAACTTTTAATTCCAGTTTTGGTAGGACTGTTCTGCACATTCTCTAGAAAATTAATATTCAGGGAGAATCCTGAAAAGGTGCAGTAGAGAATCAACTGGTCTGTTTCAACCCATTTCCTGCCAATTGTTTTTGCCATGGTATTGGTCCATCTGCTAGTAAGCACCCTAATGCCTATAGTTTCACCCCATCTTAAAAAAAAACCCCCACCTCCACCGCATTGCAAATGTAAGTTAAATAATTACAAGAGAGTACCGCAATTGCCAGGCAATTATTTAACACAATTTATGTTCATTGAGTTTAGCAAGATTTAGTTTCCTGTAATTAGCAATGCAGCCTTGGCCCCACTGAATTTATCAAGTGGGAATAAAATTCTGACTTCTGTAACACCCGCCCTATTTGTTGTTTTGCTTATATGCAAGGATTAATCTTGGCAGATACTCAACACATAATAATGCAGAGATTTCTCTCTCTCCAGATTTAAAAAGCAAGACATTTGAGGCATGAAAATATTTTCGCAATGCAATATGGACCAGCATGGGCTGATTTACAATGGAATCCATGGCTAAATGTTAATGGATGCAGCTGAAGGACAGAGAATTTAGTCAGAGGGGTTTGGTTATTGTTTTCCTGGAGAATAGATATAAACACTTGGCCTTATTAGACTTTCTCCACCCACATCTACATTGGCATACAGATTATATAACTTTCTATGTGCGAGCGCAATGCCCAAGAATGCATGCTTTGAATTAGAGATGGAAAGAGTGTTTTTAATCATTTTTTCCTGAAGGATTGGAAACTGATAAAAATGGCATTACTAACATGTTGAACATATATGGAAATTCTCAGTCATTCAGGCCATGGTTGTCTCAAAGGTGGTTATTTTTCCCCCTTGAAGAAGAAAAAAATCCTTGAAGAAGAAGACATTTTGCTTCTCATGCAAGAAGCTTCATCAGTTCTGACTGGATGGTGGTGGTAGGGCGGGATGAAAAGGTTAGTTCTTTTCGAGAAAAAAAAAATCACATTTGAGATATTAAAATGCTGGTTTATATTTCCTTCCATTTAATTGATTACGTGTCACTGTAGAAATCCAACGCATTGCAGATCAATTAAGTTCCATGACATTCACCAGTCATGCTTAGCCATCAAGTTTTGTTATGTAAACTTGAGGTAAAATGATTTACCTCAACTATGATTTATGTCGTAGTGTGATATGGGAACATAATAATCACAGCTCACTCAGTAAACCATACTTAAACCAAACTGACTTTGCACCAAACATAAACACAGCTAGAGTGTGTGGGACTGCATGTACCACCTAATTTAGTAGTTGGTTCATTGTATTTAGTTCGTTGCTTTTTACTTTTTCACATGTTTTATTGAAATGAATACAATGATATTATTATTTTTGGCTCTTTTTTTTTTGACCCAATGGAAACTAACTAGTTATCTCCCATCTTTCCAAGATTTTTTTGAGGGGAGGGTTGGATTGAAATTATAAGAGCAGTGGTGGCGCAATGGTTACAATATGGTCTGAAATGGGCATATTATTCCTGGAAAACAGAAGTAAATTCTGGTATTTGTCAAAAGCAATAGCAATAGCATTTAGACTTATATACCGCTTTATAGTGCTTTACATCCCTCTCTAAGCAGTTTACAGAGTCAGCATATTTCCACCAACAATCTGGATCCTCAATTTACCCACTTTGGAAGGATGGAAAGTTGAGTCAACTTGAGCCTGGTGAGAATTGAACTGCCAAACTACAGGCAGCCAGCAGTCAGCAGAAGTAGCCTGCAGTACTGCATTCTAACCATTGCGCCACCACGGCTCTGGTGTCATAAATCATGGTCATGTAATTTAAATGCAGGCCAGTTGTTGAGCATCCAACATGAGATCACATGACTGGGAGGGGTAGGACAGCCATTGAAATGTTGAATCTCAATCATAAGTAGTTGTGGGAAAGTCCATTGTAATTCTAACAGTCACTGTAGGAAATGAGCTGGCTGAGTCCAAGGGAAAGGTCAAACACGTTATTAGTCTCAAGTCCCTTCACACTCATAAGAGATCTAAGTCCACCTCACCTTGAATTCTCTTGATTCTTATCTACTGCCAATTTGCTTTGACCATTAGTCATTCGAATTCTTGTAGATAGCATTAGCATAACATAAACCTATATTCATTTGTACTGCTTGGACTCCTGATTTCCTGTACTTGATAGTCACTCAGTGACTGGTAGTAAGTTCAGGACTACTTGTAGCAATATGCCATAGCTAGGGGTGGGATTCGACCAGTGTAACAACTGGTTTTGTTGAGCACGCGTGCAACATTTGCAACTCACCTTCTGCTGCAAGCCCTGTGTGTAAAACAGCTGATGTGCAGCAATCTGCTGTGTCACGTGAATCAGCTGAGCTGGAAAACCCAGAAATAAAGCACAGACTAGAGTCGGGCCCAACAGCTGATTGTTGGAGTGAACCAGTTCTCTCACAGCTGATCTTCGGAGCTACCGGTTCGCACAAACCATGCTGAATCGGTCGAATCCCACCCCTGGCTATAGCTGTTCAGAGAAATGGGGGAGTGAGAAGAAACGCAATTGCAGACCCTCAAATATGGGTGCATTAGAATTTCACTGTGGTGCATATAGAAACAAAGACTTCAGATTAACCAATATATCACAATATATTGCTTTTGTTGAATACTGAAACTGGCTTTTTCTCCAAGTCTGTTAAGTTTGCATTATGTATACAACTGTGTTTCTCTTATCATTCTAAAACAGCTGGGGACAAACTTGTGTTTGTGTGTCAAATCTGTGGCCAGTATCCAAAACATCTCTTTCTTTCTGGTTTCTTTATTGGCAATACATTTAAATTATTTGGAGAATGCAAGTGGGTGTTGCATGATATTTGAATTCTGAATCTGGGAGTAAAAAAAAAAAATCTGGCAAAAATGAATGCAGTTGTTCTGATACACTGAAATATGTATATAGAATTGTATTGGATTTACATTTTTAATTAGCAGTATAAATTATTTTGTCTTCCCCCCCATGAATATACATGCAAATTTTACTTCCTATACATGTTAATGTCTCTGAGTTTCAAGGCATTCATTGTATCAAAACTTAGGTTTTTAAACTGATGGTTGAGCTGTAGAAATATAAAATCTCTGTTTCAATCCCACTGAAATCAGTGGTCTTAGGTCACTCGTATAATTGAATTTATTGATATCAAAGGATGTAAAGAGTGAAATGAAATCCTAAAAAGATAGTCCTTGACTTACAATAGTTCAGTTACTGACTGTTCAAAGTTACAACAGCACTGAAAGAATTAGTGATGACCATTTTTCACACATGCAATTGTTGCAGCATCCTTATGATAACGTAATCAAAATTCAGACACATGGCAACTCATTCATATTTATGATGGTTGCAGTGTCCTGGCGTCATGTGATCCCCTTTTATGACCTTCTGATGAGTACAGTCAATGGGGAAGCCACATTCACTTAACAACTATCATAAGAAAGGTTGCAAAATGGGGCAAAACTCACTTAAGAAATGTCTCACTTAACAACAGAAATGTTGGGTTCAGTTGTGATTGTAAGTTGATTGTCCAGAGATGGATTACATTTTATGTTCTATCCATTCCATTTTTAAAATGCAAAACCTAAGATTCTGCATTCATCGTTTTGTAATATATTCCCTTGAAAATAAAAGGCCCAGCCTACAGTCAGTCTGACTTAATGAAAATTGTTTTTAACTACAGTGCTATAATCAAGATTATAATTCTATGCAGGTATACTTGATAGTTAATCCACTGAATTCAGCTTTCCATTGAAAGAAAAAAATAAGAGTTGGCTGAAAATTTTATTGCTTTTGAGGAGAATTAAGTAAAACTGACTTTTTCTGGATTCTTTCTGGGATGCTCAGGAATAAAATGCCAGGCTAGATTCGGAACAGAAGGTTGTGTTATTGGGGAAACACATGGTTCTGAAATGATGCTTAATTGCAGTCTATGCAAAATAATGCAATCTTGCCTGTGGAGTTTTGATGTGATATGTCAGATTATTTTGGAGACGTTTTCCAGATGTTCATTCTTCAGATACAAAGTCTTTTTTTTTCTCCTTCATTTTTGCTGAGCTCAAAATGTAAGAAAGGGTAAAATGGGCCACTCTTGGCACAAAGAGTTTGAAGCGAGTAATTACCATGTCAGATGTGATGGTCTGTTGGTTTTCAAACTAAAATGCTGTTTGGACTACTTCAGCGTGTATGGCAAAATACAGTTTTGCTCTTGGTTCCCGTTGGAAATATCATTGCTTGAAAGTAACTTTTTTCCCTATTGTTAAAATAATGCCTTGAATGTAATGCAGTAATATATATGCATTTGCAATATCTAATTTTCCGCTGGTTCGGAAAATGAGCAATTGAATATGAACAATATAAATAAAGCAAAACACCAGTGGGAATTCCCTAGTAGGGATATAGGGGAGGAACATGCAATGATACCATCTCTAGGCAGCTCTCAAGGAAATTAGTTATGTGGCAGACAACAATAGAGATCATTTTTAACTAACATAAAACAGGAAGTAAGAACAACCATATTCCTTTTCCTCAAAGTACAGGTAGTCCTCAAATTACCATTCAAAGATACAACGGCACTGAAAAGTCCCATGTTCCGAGACTGTAATTACTCATATGCTTCTTTAAAAGACAAGTCTTGTTTTATTGCAATGCTGAGAATTATTTCATTCCCAGTTGGAATTAATTCAAACAGTCCCTTGAAATAAGCACCCACTTTCTTTTCTATGAAGTGCTGCCAATAACAGAAGTGTCCAATGAACTAGAAAAAAACCAACTGAAGTACAGAGAGCTTCAAGAATGAATTTGAATGAATGACTTTGCTTCCTGCAAAGGTTTCATCATCTTTGCCTGTCCTTTATCCCTTATGGGAGGGGCAATCACCTCCCAGCCTTACTCCCGAGTCACTCCTTTTGTTTCAGCGGTTCTTGCCTTCTAGCATCTCTGTGCATGTGCGCACTGGGAACAGGCTCCCCTGGGTCCTCTGCCTCACTGCTACCAGACTCTGAAGGCTCCAGAGGCAGCTTAGGCAGCACCCCACTCCCAGATGGTCCTGGCCCCATCTCTGCATTGGATGCAGGACCCTTGTCCGAGTCCTTTCCAGACTCCTGTACTGGTCCCTGTTCTTCTCCACTGACTGATTCCACTGCCATCTGCACAGGCTGCCAGTGAACCACAACACCATGACCGTTTCCACATGTATAACTGGTACAGCATCTACATGGTCATATGATCAAAATTGAGCACTTGGCAACTGGCATGTGTTTATGACAGTTGTATTGTCCCTCGGTCATGTGATCACCTTTCTGCAGTGGTGACACAACAGTGAGAATGCAGTATTGCAGGTTAACTCTGCCGACTGCCAGCACCCTATTGGTCCCAACAATCTGGACCCTAACTTAACAGCTGCAGTATTTCACTTAACAACTGTGCCAAGAAAGGTCATAAAATGGGGTGATTTCGCTGGATAGATGTCTCACTTAGCAACAGAAATTTGGGGGCCAATTGTGGTCGTAAGTCAAGGATTATCTGTAGTGTATTTTGTTTGCCATATATTGGAATGTATGATAATGAATTCAATGTATATTGAATATGCAATGTATATTGAATATTGTATATGCACAGTGTTTCTAAGCTGTTTTGAAAATTTTGGGAAGTTCAGTTATAATTAAATTTCTCTGAAATCAACAAAAATCAACTATTGTAATTATTTCACTGGTTTTAGTCACAGACCTGGGTAACTTTATCTCAAGGCTAAACCACGATAACAATTTTGACATAGGACATTGTAATGTAATGCCAGATCTGGATGAGGAGAGAATCTCCATCAATTTAAGTAAATGGCAGGTTAAATTAAAGTTGTTTTATAGTGCATCTCCATTAAGCCTCATTGATAAGGAAAAGAAGAAGAAACTGCGTTCCTTCTTAACCCGAAAGGAAAATGTCATGTTCATTTTAAACAAGTCGGTCTTTGAAATATTTAAGAGGTTGCACCACCTCAGGTGACTTGACCGAAAGGACAGATTGATTTGCTCTCATATTAATATTTATATGCCCTGAGATTCTCGGCTCTGTTTGAGGTTGATGATTACAAGGAACTGTCCTTTCGATAGAGCTATCTATAATGCTTCCTGACTTTGGAGGGCCATGCTTTCAAAGGCTCTTCAGAGATGTCTTATTCCAAAGGTAACTAATTAAAAAGAGGCGTTGCTTACTCTTTAGCTATTGCTATATTTCATGTTTAGTGTTATTTTTAATCTTTGATTACTGTGTCGGAGTTCCAACTAACAACTTTCAATAAACTCAGAGGCAGACATTTCTTCAAAGTTCCATTTTATTAGAGTTGTCATATTGGCACATCTGGGAAAACCCGAATCTGAGAGTTCTGGGTTTTCCCTTCCCAAAAGAGAAATCAAAGATCCATCCCCTGCACCCATCAGTCCAACACATGGCCCAATCAAATCTTCATCCCAGCTGGAGACATTCCTCCAGTCACTCCCCTCCAGGTGCAGAGCAACTTGTCCTTGATTCCCTGAGAAAGAATGTTGTTGAGTCTACTTCACTATGAAATCCCCCCTCCCAAATTCCCAGGCACTGAATGTGGCAGCCTTGAAACTCCTCAGTGAAATATGGCTTTCAAGGGTGACATAATGCTTCAGGAAAAATCTTAACAGACCACCGTCCACCTTGTCCATGAAACCACAACAAATATTTTACCAAAGAATGTATCATCCAGGCTGCAAATGACCCTTAGATGGCAGAAAAGAATAACAGAGTTCAAAGGGACTTTGGAGGTCTTCTAGTCCAACCCTCTGCTTCAAACTTCAAACTAATGGCTGTCCAGCTGTGGTGGGATTCAAAATTTGTTACTACCAGTTATGTGGATGTGGCTTGGTGGGTGTGATGTGGCTTGGTGGGTGTGGCAGGGGAAGGATACTGTAAAATCTCCATTCCCTCCCCACTCCTGGGGGAAGGTTACTGCAAAATCCCATTCCCTCCCCACCCCACTAACCTGCTTTCCAGTTCCATTCTCCTGTGCAGGGCAACAAAAGAAGACCCAGCTGATCAGCTGAGACTCAGGAGGCAGAGAGAAGATGGAGGTGAGGCCAGTCAGAGGTGGTATTTGCCGGTTCTCTGAACTACTCAAAATTTCCGCTACCGGTTCTCCAAAACTGGTCAGAACCTGCTGAGTACCACCTCTGCTGTCCAGTCTCTTCTTCAAAGCCGCCAGTGATGGAGCTCCGACAACTTTTGAGCGAGAACTTGTTTATATGGTATCTCTTTCTCTGGTTTGTATTTGTATTAAAAAAAACATTGTGAGCTGGTTCACACACAACCTCTGCTCAACACTTATAGATTGACCTTCTACAATTTGACTCTTGAATAACACCTCTATGGTGAAGGAGAAGCTAGGAATTAGCCAGTGGTCCAAAGTCACCCAATACATTTTAGCATCCTCAACAATTTCTGCATGAATCTGCTCCAGTTCTAAATCCAACATCTTAAAAGCCAATGACCTGCTGAAGATCCGTTAACCAAAGTTAATAAATTGAATGATTACAGTGGCTTCTTCAGCGAAATAAACATCTCAGAGCACTGTAACCAGCCATCCCATCCCATCCCACCCTTTCAAGAGTTGAGCATTTGAAAACCCGGCAGCAACATTCATCTGAAAAGTCTATTATCCTAGCCATGTTCTCCAAGGATTTATTGTGTCCTCATACAGATAGATGAGTCTCTCATTCCACCCTTTCCAGGAGCTATCAAGGGATGTCTGAGCCAATTTGACATTTCCTAGATGCTTATCTTCATATGTCAGCCGCCCCTAAATTTCCTTTAAGGAAAAGAAAGGCTGGGCATTTCCATGTGCGTCATGCTCAGAGAGCTGAGCGGATTTAATTGCTTCTGCCATAAAGATGAATGCCTCCCACACTGCTTGGTGACACCCAGCAGTACTTCTTCATTAGTTGCCAGGAGCCCCAAACCTCAAGGGCATCCGTGAGACTTCAGCAGAACTAATTTTACCTGTGATGGTTTGTACAGGGAGAAAAGAGGTTATTTATTGCACGGCGAGGTGTCGTTGCATTGTTTTGCCACTGCTAAATCTTATACACATACTGAAGTCCATATTGAGTCCTCTGTATGATAGATTTTTTTTGCTGCTATTCCACTCTGACCCTTTATCATAAAGAAGAAGGGAAGTGTTGGACTCAATCGTGGTCGTCCATTGAGGACTACTTGCAGGGGTGGGATTCAAATTTTTTAACAATATGTTCTGTGGGCATGGCTTAGTTGGTGGGCGTGGCTTGGTGGTCATGTGACTGGGTGGACGTGGCTTGGTGGTCATGTTATTGGCTGGGTAGGGCCAACTCAATATCACTTACATCGAGGCACACATCTCCTCACCTCTCATGATTGTGGGGATGCTGCAACAGTTGTAAGTGTGAAAAATGGTCATAAGTCACTTTCTTCAGTGCCATTATGACTTTGAATGGTCATTTCACACAAGCAAAGTACCAGCAAAGGAGGGAAAAAAACTCCAGAGAAGTTCCAGAGATGGGAAGTCTAGTCCTGCCAAGAATGTAATAAGGGTTAATGGAGAGGCAGTTTCTGTAAGCAACACCAGAATGTTTCCTTCCTGCCTTCCTTACCGGATTAGGCCAGTAATTTCTTCTAACAACCAGTTCTCCAAATTGCTTAGAACAGGGGTCGCCAACTTTTCGGACCTCAGGGACCACCAAACGCATAATTTTAGATCCCAGGGACCACTAACTGGTCCTGTGGCTGTGGCCTAATTTGTAGATGTGGCTTGGTGGTCATGTGACTGGCTGGGCATGGCTTTTATGTAAATATTATAAATATTTATATAAATATTGAATTTTTTTATAAAAAAAGAGCAACTTTTACCCAAAATCAGGCAAAGCAGGCAGGCAGATTGAGTTGCTCACAGAATCACAGATTCATTCAGAAATCCATCTATCTGCCATTGGCTAGCTCAGTCTGTCACATAAAATTTGCTAGCAAGCAAACTCACAAAATTAACTCACAACACACCATGCATGTAAATATTGAATTTTTTATTTTAATAAAAGAGCAACTTTTACCCAAAATCAGGCAAAGCAGGCAGATTGAGTTTCTCACAGAATCATTCAGTGATCTATCTATCTGCCATCAGCTAGCTCAGTCTCTCAAATTTGCTTGCAGTGAGTCTGCACTGAATTTGCTTGCAAGCAAACCTTCAGTCCTAAGGGAGGTTCGGCTGTACTTAAAAGCAGAGCTGAAGATCTAAAGACTAGTTAGAAAGCAAGAAATCCAACCATTTTCTGCTTTCTAGCTAATCTAAATCTCCCAGCACAGCAGAACAGATGATGGTCGGAAAAAGGAAAAATAGAAATTTAGCAGGCAAGTTTACCAGGTAAGGAGTGAGTGGGCGGGGAGGGTTCCCATGTGCCATGTGGGTGGGGCTGCCTTATGTTTCTTCGCAGGCTGGATTAATTGCTTTGGGGAGGTGCTCTGGAGGTAAGATTTCTCTGCGGCCCACCAAAATTTTCTCACAGCTCACCAGTGGCCTACAGCCCACTGGTTGGTGACCGCTGGTTTGGAATGTTAACAACAGGTTCTATCGAATAGGTGCAAACTGGTAGAATCCCACCCCTGACTACCTGTACTTAGAAGCTGAGGGGGAAAATGTTAAAATTAAGCTGGGTTGGTAGAGATCATCCTGGAAGGTTAGCAGGAGTGGAACAGACAAATTGTCAGCCTTGGAAGCCATATTTTACTTGGAAGCTTCAAGGCTGCCACATTTAGTGCCTGTGAATTTGGGATGGGGGATTTCATAGAGAGGTAGAAGATTAGACTCAACAACATTCTTTCTCAGAATGTCAAGGACATGGTGCCCTGTACCTGGAGGAGAATGTCTGGAGGAATGTCTCCAGTTGGGATGATGTTTGATTGGGCCATGGGATGGACTAATGGGTGCAGGGGAGGGATCTTTGATTTTCTTTTGGGAAGGGAAAAACCCAGACCTCTCAGATTGCGATTCTCCCAGATGCGTGTTAGTTGGAGCGCTGACACAAATGAAGTCTTATATGTATCCATTTCATGCATTCATAACTATGTTTATACTTGTAACTGTTAACTTATAATCGCTTGACAAAATAAAATATATAAAAAATAAAATAAAACCTACCACTCCCCAAAATAAACACATTCATTTTATGACACTGCATATAATAAACTATTAAAATTCTGGTTCAGAAAGAGGTACAGAACCTCATCTTTTATAGCTGAGGAATACAAGCGTTTCAGATAGCTATTAGCAAGTTATTTCTCTTCTGAACAAGTGGAACGGCCCATAATTCATGCTGTTATTATGATCTTATATGGGAAACAATCATCTTCCTATCTCTTGCTTATTAGCATGTTTTGGCTTCTATTCCTAGCCTATCTCTGACCATGTGGGATGTGTAACCATAGCAACATTAACGTTAGATTTAGATGGTAGAGATCAGGCATGGATCTCATTGGACACCCTTGGATGGTTCGTCTTCTCTGAGCCTAACCAACAGGGGTGTGTGAAAATCAAGCTAAATAGATTCAAATCAATTTGGATTTAGTTCAGATTGAATCTCAAGCAGGTGCTTATTCAGTTTAGGTTCAGTCATGGTAACGGAGGTCATCTAGTCCAACTCCTTGCTCAAGCAGGAGATCCTATGGAGGAATAATGGCCCTGGTAGTCCTTGACTTATGACCACAATTGAGCCCCAAATTTCTGTTGCCAATTGAGACAGTTGTTAAGTGAGATTTGTCCCATCTTACAACCGATAAGGAAGGCTGAGCGCCAAAAAATGGAGGCCTTTGAACTCTGGTGTTGGAGAAGACGACTCCTGCGAGTCCCTTGGGCTGCAAGGCGATCCAACCGGTCAGTCCTAGGGGAGATCAACCCTGACTCATTTTTAGAAGGCCAGATCCTGACAATGAAACTCAAAGATTTTGGCCACTTGATGAGAAGGAAGGACTCCCTGGAGAAGAGCTGAATGCTTGGAAAGATTGGGGGTAAAAGAAGAAGCAGACAACAGAGAATGAGGGGGCTGGATGGAGTCACTGAAGCAGTCAGTATGAGCTTCAATGGACTCCAGAAAATGGTAAACAACAGGAAGGCCTGGAGGAATGTTGTCCATGGGGTCACAATGGGTCGGACATGACTTTGCAACTAACAACAACAATAATGACCTTTCTTGCCACAGTTGTTAAGCAAATCACTGCAAATGACTAGGAGAATAAAATGGAAGGTTTCTGTTCTTGCTAATTTTTTTTATTATTCTCGGTGGATAGCTAAATTAATCAATACATCCTGCTAGGCATTATACATAGCACATCCTGTACAGCAGGGGTATAAAACCCAAGGCCTGGGGGCCAGATCTGCTTAGATCTGGCCCATGGGGCTGCCCTGGAAACAGCAAAGGACCTCTGCCAGTGAAAACAGAGCTTGGGAGAGCCATGCACAGCCCTTGTGAGCTCCGTTTTCACTGGCAGAGGGTTGCAGGAGGCTGTTGCAGCTGAAAACGGAGCTTGGAAGCCCATTTTTGCTGACAGCGCACTTGGGCCACCACAAGCACCCCGACATGAGTGATGTCGAGCCAGCCACACAACCCTGGCCCTACCCACCAGCCCCCCCCCGAGGTCAAACACAACCCTGATGCGGCCCTCAATGGAATCGAGTTTGACACCTCTTCTGTTACAGAGTCCACAATGTAGGTTTGGTTTGACAACTGTCAAATTAACATCTGGTTGAAATTTGATTGGGACCAAGCGGGCTGTTCCCAGACTAAAACAGTGAAGCTATAAGTAAATTAGAGCTGCAGATAATTTAGAGCTGCAGATAATAAAATGGTCTGGCCTTCTATATGTTCCTATGCTGATGCACTTTGGCTTTTCCATGTATGTTCCCATCATGATGTACAACCTGGCAACTTCTAGTTATGTTATTGTTATTTATATCTTATTAAAGCCATAATAGGCCAATACATTAGAGGAGCACCAAGTTGAGGTTGACCAAAGAAATGATTTCTTCCCCCAGTTCATGCAGCAAAGGCTATCCTATCATTGACCATGGCAAAGAGTGGCATGCATTAAACATTTGTCTGTGTGAATAGGTGCAGAAATCATTAGAAAAGAAACATGAGTAGTATAAATAGCCATCTTGGGACATATCTCCCCCCAAAAAGTAGAGAAGAAGGAAAAGGGCAAAATTGTATGAATGGTGATGGCAAATCCCTTCTCCCTTTTTTGGCATGGTAGAGATATATTTCTTGTCCGCTGTATTATCTCTCAGGGGGAAGAACGCTGACCTTTGTGCTAAATGAAGGATGGGCTTACTTTGGATTATGATTTTGGACCTCAACGGTTCATGGGCAGTTGCTCCTCTTAGCTACTTCCCTCGTACTCTTTTCTACTGTCCTGGATTTCCATTTGGAAAAATCAATGTGAGGAAAAAGGCCTCTGGTTTAATGGGAAACGTGGCTTTTGCTGCACGAAACAATTAATGTCCAACCACCAACTGAGCAAATGCACAGAAATCAGGTGATTTGTGCTATATGTTGTGAAAAAGCTTGAAGTGCTAAACTGGAATGTTTCAGCCTAAAATTAAGTCAAATTAATGTCATGTTCCTGCGCAGTGGTAGGCTTAATGCTCCTAAAAGCTGCTGGTCTTCTTAACCATGTTGATGAAATATCTGTCTCTCTCCTTCCCTCCCTCCCTCAGTCTCTCTCAATTTCATTATATATCTCCCTCCCTCAATCTCCGTGCCTCAATCTCTCCCTCCCTCCCTCCCTTCCTTCCTCAATCTCTCTCTCCCTTTCTCTCTCTCCTCAATCTCTCTCTCTGCCTCCCTCAATCTCTTACTCTCTCACTCATACATACCCACATAGAAAGAGAGATTTACGTGCACACAAACTCTCATGCACGATGTGTCTATGTGTAGACAAACAGCCTTAAATACAACTGATTTTGGAATATGGGATTGTTAGTGGAATGCAAAGATGTCATATATTGCCTCTATTGGTTATACTGACACCTCAAATAAAATCATTTTTTAAAATGCTGACTTATTTTAAAAAGAGAAGTGGAGAGGAAGACGGAGGAAGAGGGAAGCAAAGAATGAGAAAAAATGGGCAAAATTTAATGTGGGAATAATACAGTCTCATGAGCTTTGGCAGTGCCGTGATATTTTAGACACCTTTGGAAAAGAGGCAAAAAAAAAGAGAGAGAGTATTAGCACCAATATAAGATGAGTTTGAACTGCTGGAAACAAGTCAGAGTAGAGACCTGCTGTAGCTTTTCTGAAAAAGGTCTCTTAAATAAGCCCTGGGTTTTCTTTCTTTCAAAAGTGTGCAAAGATATGCCCCACCTAATTTACTGCATCCAATTGCAGCAAAATATCTGAAATGAGTTTTGTTTGAAGTATAGATGGAGTATATCTCCTGAATCTCCTATCTGTCACACTAAATTCAGCCAGAAGTTGAAGCAATTCAATCAATCTGATTTTTTTGGGGGGGGTAAAACTTTATTATGCTCACTCACCATTAACTCGTAGAACTGAAATGAATATGTATGCAACATTTCTAAGTTGTGTTAGTCAAATAAAGAATCCAATATACATTATACAGCAGTGCACAAAATATGGAATAGATTAGAAGGAGGAATAAACATGCAGAATTTTCTTTTTCTTCTTTCTAGTTTTCTCCTGTAAGTGCAGGGTCTGCTTTTCCGATAAATAATTATCATCTCACATAGTGGAATGTAGCAGCTAGCAAACAAGCAGGTATAATGGAAAATAATTCTAAAATATATATAAACAGGTAATAGCAATATAACTTAGACTTATATTCCATTTTATAGTGCTCTACAGCCCTCTCTAAGCAGTTTACAGAGTCAGCAATATTGTCCCCAACAATTTGTGTTCTCATTTTCCCACCTCGGAAGAATGGAAGGCTGAGTCAACCTGGAAGCCTGGTGGGATTTGAACTGCCAAATTGAGGCAGCTGGTTGCAGCAGAAGTAGCTTGCAATACTGCACTCTAACCACTGCACCACAGAGGCTTCCCATGATAATAATATAATCCTCAACCTATGACCTCAACGTAATTGGGACCAGAATTCTGGTTGTAAGTCTTGTAAGTTGTAAGTCAAGGTAGTCACATGATTAAACTCTATTTTGCATCTCTTTTTATTGTGGTCATTAAGAGAATCACGCACCCATGTGTCTGAATGCCTTTTCCTGAATGTTTAGCTGAAAACTATCAACACCTATAGCAAATTGTGGTCACATGATTGCAGGATGCTGCGACCAGTCATAAATTTGAGGCATATACAAATTCCTGAAATGTTGCCATGTGATCTGAATGATAGTCCAACAACTGGTAATAAGTCAAGGACTGTGTGTAGATGAAGAAAAATGCATGGAAGTGTTCATATGAAGAGTAATATATGTGAAAATACAGGCAAACCTTTGTGCAAACTTTTGAAATTTACAAAAATAGCTATCCTTTCCACTTTTTAGGACAAGAAACAGAGAAAAAGAGAATATCTATGATTGAAATCTTTCTTCTTCTCCTTCTTCTCTTTCTCCTTCCTCCTTCCTCTTCCTCCTTCATCCCCTTCCCCTCCCCTCCTCCTCCTCCTCCTCCTCCTCCTCCTCCTCCTCCTCCTCCTCCTCCTCCTCCTCCTCCTCCTCTCTTCTTCTTCTTCTTCTTCTTCTTCTTCTTCTTCTTCTTCTTCTTCTTCTTCTTCTTCTTCTTCTTCTTCTTCTTCTTCTTCTTCTTCTTCTTCTTCTTCTTCTTCTTCTTCTTCTTCTTCCATATTGGACATTGGCAATCATGTTGGTCATCCTATTGTTATCAACAGCCACACAAAAATGTGCTGCTGAATTTTGTCCAAACCAATCCGTTAGATTTTCAAGCCATGATGTTCTTCTTCTGCCTGGACCTTGTTTCCCTTAATCTTTCCCTGGAGGATTAAGCGAAGTATGCCACATTTTTCAGGGTGTCACATCACAGGTCCGAAATATAGTAACTTTTGCTTTTTAATAGTTTTGATGATTTCCCTTGGCTTTCCCGGGAGGCTTATCACCTCATTTCTGATTTTGTCAACCCAACTTATATGTAACAGCCATCTGTAAATCCATATTTCACATGCTTCTAATGGATAACCATTTAAATAGGAGCCAGCAGTTTGCAGCAGGTGCCAAAAAAGCCAACACAGTTCTAGACTGCATAAACAGAGGCATAGAATCAAGATCATGTGAAGTGTTACTACCATTTTATAATGCATTTAGTTTTGGTCGCCACGATGTAAAAAAGATGTTGAGACTCTAGAAAGAATGCAGAGAAGAGCAACAAAGAGGATTAGAGGGCTAAAACATATGAAGAATGGTTGCTGGAGCTGGGTATGTCTAGTCTAATGAAAAGAAGGACTAGGGGAGACATGATAGCAGTGTTTCACTATCTCAGGGGCTGCCCCAAAGAAGAGGGAGTCAAGCTATTCTCCAAAGCACCTGAGGGCAGGACAAGAACCAATGGGTGGAAATTAATCAAGGAGATAAGCAACCTAGAACTAAGGAGATATTTCCTGAAAGTTAGAGCAATTAATCAGTGGAACAACTCATCTCCAGAAGTTGTGAATTCTCCAACACTGGAAGTTTTTAAAAAGATGTTGGATAACCATTTGTCTGAAGATATGGGGAAATTGTATAGGGTCTCCTGCCTAGGCAGGGGGTTGGGCTAGAAGACCTCCAAGGTCTTTTCCAACTCTGTTATTCTATTTCTATTTCTTGTCTCTTCAAGTGGCTTTCTGTCAGAGACCAACTCTCCACTCCGTAAAGCAGAATAGAAAAGATGTAGCATCTGACAAGCCTGATTTTCAATCTTTGGCTTAGGACATGGCTGCAGAAGACCTTTTTCATTTTGAAGGATGCGGTTTGAGCTTTCTCTACCCTTGTCTATTGAAATCTATAGGCAATTCAAATCACAGGCACTCAGCCTCGAGAAGGTGTTCTGCATGTTGGGGTGGTGTTACTCCATACTGATCAATATGGAGGGGGGAACAAATTTATCACAATGAATCAACCTGCCTCTCCAGCTACAAACACCACGGAGGACTTATTTCAAGCAATGTGAAGGGACTGCTATGCTCCATCAGTTACAATCAGGGCTCTGCTTCACTTTGTGTCTTTGTTTCCAAGTTAATGAAATCTTAGCTGGTGAAATTAAGTGGATGATAGATTGCGGCTGCAGATGACTGGAGTCCAGGTAATCGATTCTCCTGGTCTTTCTTGATCTCTTGGTGGCTTTTGGTACCATGGGTCATGATATTCTTCTGTATGGGTTCTGGAATCTAGGAATGGAGGAGAGTGTTCTGCAGTGGTTTTCCTTTCTCCATGCTTGGATCTGGTTGGTGTTGGTGGAGAGAGTTCAAGAGTTGGGCTGTTAGTTTGAACTCCAAGCTTGGCAATTTGGTTGCAAATGTTTCATCACCATTTGAGGAGACGTCATCAGTGCGTTTTGAGTTGTGCTCATCTGTCCAAACACTGGCCTTAAAATACCATCTTATGTGATGCAAATGAGTAGGAACGTTGTTTTTTCAGCCATGAATCAGAAGCATCCAAACAAACAACATTTCTACTCATTTGCATCACATAAAGAGGTATTTAAAGGCCAGTGTTTGGACAGACAAGCACAACTCAAAATGCACAGACAATGTCTCCTTGAACGGTGACGAAACATTTGCGACTAAATTGCCAAGCTTAGAGCTCTAACCAACAGCCCAACTACCAACCCGAGCTACTAATATTCAAATAGATTTCAGAGTTCAGGAGTCTTGTTTTGTTGGGCTTCTTTGGGACTTGACACTTTCTCCAATTTCAAATCTATGTGAGACAGAGAAAGGGATTCTGACGGTAAGGGCTGGGTAAATCAGAAATGCTGATGATATTCAACTCAATGTTTTGACCCTCCCTGCCAACCAAGTGATACTGTTGAGATGCTTGAATCCTTCAGCATTCTAGTGAAACTCCCCATTTCATTCAGCACTCAGAAACAAAGTTCATCCACGTAAGAATTTATTGAAGAAGTCATATTGGCACATCACAAGAAGAGTTCTCCACTCCTCTACTCGTTGCAGAACACCTTATGCCACCAGACTTGAAATTCTAGAACTAGAAAACCTTGAATTACGCCGTCTTCGGTCTGATTTAAGCATGGTATATAAAATCATACATTGCAATGTCCTACCTGTCAATGAATACTTCAGCTTCAACCATAACAACACAAGAGCACACAACAGATACAAACTCAAGGTTAACCGCACCAAGCTTGACTGCAGGAAATACGACTTTAGCAACAGAGTGGTCAATGTCTGGAATACTCTGCCCGACTCTGTAGTTTCTTCCCCAAACCCCAAAAACTTTAACCTTAGACTGTCTACTATTGACCTCACCCCTTTCCTAAGAGGTCTGTAGGGGGCGTGCATAAGCGCACCAACGTGCCTACCGTCCCTGTCCTATTGTTTCTTTTATTTTTCTTTTATTTTTCTTATATGTACTCATTTCATGTATTCATAATTATGTATACACTTTTACTTATCTCGTAAACAATTGACAAATAAATAAAATACATAAATAAATAAATCTGGGAAAACATGAACCTGAAAGTTTCGGTTTTTCCTTCCCCCAAGAGAAATTCAAAGATCCATCCCCTGCACCCACCAGTCCATCACATGGTCCAATCAACCATTGTTCCAACTGTAGACATTCCTCCAGACAGTCCTCTCCAGGTGCAGGGTAACTTGTCCTTGACTTTTGAGGAGAACGTTGTTGAGTCTAATCTTCCTCCTCTCTATGAAATCCCCCCTCCCAAATTCCCAGGCACAAAAATGTGGCAGCCTCAAAGCTTCTAAGTAAAATATGGCTTCCAAGGCTGACAGGAGGCTGTTAAGATTTGGTGAGGAAGAGATTCAGGCTCAATTTTAGCAGAACCAGTTGACTTCGGGATCAGGGATTGCATCTGTCCAAGCATTTTTCATCTTTAGTACTTGGGCATGCTTGGAGACAAAGGTGGTGGGGCTGAGTTTCTGCCTCTCTGAGTTTCTGCTTCTCTTTTAGGGGAAATATTCTGCCTTTTTAGTATATCCTAAAATATTTCATTTCTCTAGGAAAGGGGTGGGTTATAACTTCCAACATTCTCTTGCAATAGAAAAGAATGAAGGGATTTTAAAAAAAACCCACCCCATCTGTTATTTCTAAGCATTTACGTTAAAAATAATGATTTCTTTTTTAAATGTCACTGGATTAATCAGGCTTGATCTTTGGTCCATCAAAGGCTTTTAAAGATTCACCAATTAAACCTCTGGACCTAATTGATAAAGTACATTATCTCAGTAATTTAGTAATGAATATGAAAAGAAAAGCATTGAAGTAGTAGGGGGATCGTATTTAAGATTGGCCAATCGTATTATCAGAGAGAAAAAGAAGAAATACTGCTTCCTTGTGTTGGAAGAAAATATCCTTCTGGGTTCAGTTCCAAGTGGGGAAAAAGACACTGGAAACATGGAAGCTTCTTTGGAACGATGGTTTAATGGTGGACAGGACCACATGGCTCGGGGCTCCAAAGTGAAAAGGACGACCACACGCTTCAAGATGTTGGGTGAAAGAGAAGAAGAGCAAGATGCTGAGAGGCCCTTGGTTGTATGCCCTCTGTTGGGATTTGAATTTGAGCTTGTATTCTGATTGGTTGTCAGGCTCCCATGGGGCCATGCAGGGGCAACTCTGTAGGCTGTCCTGAGTCCCAGGCTTGGTTGGGCCTTGCTGGATGATGATGTAATGAAAGCGCTTTGGGCAATTCCTATTATGGCTCTACCTGGAGTAGATCTTTGTTATGTAAAATAGGCTGGCCCAGGCCAGAGTAATGGTCCATTAGCAAAGGTGGGGGAGGGGACTGAGTTTCTGCCTCTCTGAGTTTCTACTTTTCTTTTCAGGGGAAATATTCTGCCTTTTTATTATATTCTAAAATATTTCATTTTCCTAGGAGAGAGGTGGGCTTTAACTTCCCACACTTACTATAAAAATGAATCCAAAAAATCGTCAGGAGCCCAGAACTCCACTTGCATGTTCTAAAGTCTACCGCAATTAACTTCATGCTGCAATTTGATCCTTCTTTCTTTCCTGCCCAGCCTTCCTTTTTATTCACAATTGAGAAATACTTTACAAAATGCACAGGGACAACTTTATAAACTATATAAAAGCTCAGAATGGAAAGCATATGTCAGAATCATTTGAAGGTAACTGGAGGCTTCCCAGCCTGGGAGAGCTTGAAAAATGGAAGTGGGAAAAAAGGGGGGGGAAAAGAACGATTTGCTCTCCAGGAGCCATTGATTTTAGGCAGGCGGCCACCTCTTGTCATTGGAAGTGCTGCACATTTCCTGGAGCTGCTCTCCCTTTTGTGGTTCCTCTTCTGCCAGGGGCCAGAAGGTGAGTCTATATTTTTAAAAGCCTCTCCCTGGTGGCCATTATGAAAAATGCCTAGACTCTCAAGACTTTCTGTTGTTTACCAAAGCAAAGCAAGTCGGAGAGAAAATTGCCCAGGGAGGTTGGCCTTTTGCAGCTTGCCAGCTGTGGTCACAAATGCCTGCAGAATCAGGCAGTGCCATCTGCTGTTTTTTGGCATGACTGCTCCTCGGGAGAACAGAGCTTGTGATTGTTCCTTGACGGGCAGGGAAAAAAAAAAACCTTGGTGTTTAGCCCACAAGTCTGCCACCTTCAAGGAGACACAGGGAAGAAACGGAGGGAGAGAAGCCTATTCTCTCTCCCATTATAAAAAAAAAATGCAACTGCAAAAGAGAGGGAGGATTTCTTAAATGCACAGCACTTACAGCTGATTAGGCATGAGACTTTTTAAAGGCCAAATAACTACCACACTGAGCTAAGCCACTGCCCACCTTGTTGTCCTTGAATCCACAGTGAATATTTTAACCAAAGAATTTAAAATCCAGATGATCCATAGATGGCACAAAAGAATTTTGGTGTCTTAGTGGACAACCGGTTAAATATGAGCCAGCAGTGTGTGGTGGCAGCCAAAAAAGCCAACACAATCCTAAGTTTCATTAACAGAGGGATACAATCGAGATCAAGTGAGGTACTAATACCACTCTATAAAGCCTTAGAAAGACCTTACCTAGAGTACTGCATTCAGTTTTGGCCAACACACTATAAAAAAGACGTTGAGGTTCTAATCTAGATAAAGTGCAGAGAAGAGCAACTGGGATAAATAGGGGACTGGAGGCTAAAACATACAATGAATGGTTGCACGAACTGAACATGGTTAGTCTAGTGAAGAAAAGGACCTGGGGAGACAAGATAGCAGTGACCCAATATTTGAGGGGCTACCACAGAGAGGAAAGGGTCAAGCTATTTTCCAGGGCGTAATGGATGGAAACTGAACAAAGAGAGATTCAACTTAGAAGTGATATATATACACAACCATTAATTCAAACCTTTTACCCATGTTTATCATAAAAGAGGGAGAAAAGAGGGGGGTTTCACTACCCGGTCCACAATGGACCTGGGGTGAGCAAGAGCCACTATAGACAGGAATATTTTGATGATCACCAAACTCAGTAGAAAATCTGGATAATGCCTCCTTGGATAATATTACAGAAATTTGGGGATTGAGAGATGGATTAACAAATGGGAGACTTATCCAGGTTATCTGTTGGAAAATCAATTTGGCCCAAATCCCCAGAATTCCTCAGTAATATTGCTAACTAATTCATTTTCCAGAAGAGACAAGGGGTCGGGCTATGCTAAATCATATCCTAATCAAGGGAAAGAGATGGTTGAAGAAAGAAAAACAGTGGAAACGCAATGAGGATACGAACCAAGAAAGGATTGTATGCTTAAATATTTAAAGATTCAGCTGTATAAAACTGGTTCCTTTTTACTACCTTCCACATACCAGCCTTCCTATCAATGTGTCGTTGTTGGGAATTTGGGGAGGGGGTGAGAAAGGAAGCATTCAATAGATACGGAGGGCTGAATGCTCTCAGAGTCTTAAATCTAAAGGGTTGGGGTAGCATTAATTTAGGTAGACTTCCCTGAAGAGATTCTTCCCAAAATATTTGGAAAGCTGGTAGCTACAAATGTTCACAGGTTCAAGTACAAGACAAATCAATCAAAGCAGATCAGTATAACAGCATGGCATAATGTTGCTGACTGAAGCATTCCATAGGTCTATCCCCCCACCCCCTGCATACACATAAGGAACATCATGAAAGAGAAAAATGATTCACCACTCTGAAATCTGATGTGGTTTCCGTAAAGCAGGCTTCTGTATCAAGCATTTTCCAAATGTGTTGGATTTCAAGTCCCAATCTCAATAGGTCTTAAGAACAATGGAAAAATTTGACTTAGCTGTGCCAACTCTTTTTGCTCTTACTAATGGATGTTACAGATATCTCTGCAGAATACAGAATGACCAAATAACACAGTTGTAACGGACTTTAGAGGTCTTCTTGTCCAACCCTAGAAGCTTTCACTGGAAGCTTTCAAGAAGAGACTGGACTGCCATCTGTCATAAATGGTGTAGGGTCTGCTTGGGCTGGTGGGGGTGGGTGGGGGTTGGACTAGATGGCCTAGAAAGTACCTTCCAACTCTGTTAATCTGTATCTAACCCTCTGCTTAGGCAGGAAACCCTACACCATTTCAGACAAATGGTTATCCAATCTCTTCTTAAAAACTTCCAGTGTTGAAGCACCCACAACTTCTGGAGGCGAGTTGTCCCACTGATTAATTATTCTCACTATCTTAATTCTAGGTTGCTTCTCTCCTTGATTAGTTTCCATCCATTGCTTCTTGTCCTGCCCTCAGGGGCTTTGGAGAATAGCTTGGCTCCCTCCTCTTTGTGGCAGCCCCTGAGATATTGGAACACTGCTATCGTGTCACCCTTAGTCCTTCTTTTCACGAAACTAGACATAGCCACATTTTTCTTCTTAAAGCAGATAGAAATAGTATGCTCACTACATTTCACAAAAATAGAAGACAGAGGAGCATATGTACACCCAATCTGCACATGCTAATTTAACTGTAGATTATTTTAGAAATAACTGCTACAACTTTCTCTGCAGCATTTACTTCTTGTTAGACAACCTGCTAGGATAAGCTCCATTCCTTGACTCTTCAGGCTGAGATGCTTTGAGGCTTCCACCACACCACTTGACAGCTGATGTAGCAAACTATACTTCATCTTGATTGAAAAGATGGGTTTTTGGTTTTGATGTTATATCGATTCTTGTGCTATTCTCTATATTGGCTGTGATTTTGTTTTATTTTCATATTTGGTACATTGCCTGGAGCTCAGTGATCTATAGAGATTAGAAGTGTAATAAATCAACAGGTATAATTCCTACCTTAAAAGGTGGACTGTGCTGGTTGGTCGTCATCTATCAAGCCCAGCTTAAAAGAACTGACATTAGTATATAAATAAATTAGGACCCACCCACCCTAAATCTTTTAAAGAAACTGCATTCATAGACCTCTCGTGGACTATGAATGCTAACATGTTTGTGAAAGAGGCACAGAAGAGGCTGTACTTCCTGAGAATGCTCAGGAAGATAAATCTATCTCAGTATCTACTTCTGTTCTACTACCACAGCACCATTGAGAGTGTCCTGACATACGGCATTCTTGTATGGTATGGGAGCAGCTTTGTAGCAGACTAAAATGCTCTACAGAGAATCATTAAAACTTCCCAGAATATCACTGGGCTCCAGCTACCAGCCCTGGATGACATCTTCACATCTCCCTGTTTGAGAAAGTTGCACAACATTCTCAGAGACTCTTCCCATCCTGCTTACAATCTTTGTGAACTGTTGCTTTCTGGCAGAAGATACAGAACAATTAAAACTAGGACCACACATTTTCCGAACAGTTTTTATCCCAGAGCTATAATTGCACATAACAATGAACTTAAGGACGACCATCAGTGAGCTGTTGGACAATATTACTTGGTCTGTTGTGTGGATGCTTGTGTGTTTTAGGGGATGGGGAATTTTGGGGTGTGTTTGGGGTGTTTGGGGATTGTTGTGCATATTGGGTCTGGTCTCTGGGTGTAATGTGCATTTCGTTGTATGTATACTGTGTATAAACGTACAATAAAAATAAAGAAATCAAATTAGAATTCGCAGAATCATACAATTTGTACCTTGCAATCAGCAGGGAAGACCTAGGTCATAGATTCTTCTCATAGTTCAATAGCTAAAGGTATATTCTTCTCAATAGTAGCACCCCCATTATGTGACTACAACTAAACACATCTAGACTGTCTGGTTCTACTGCCAAAGTATTGTTATTGGTTCTACTGCCAAAGTATTGTTATTTTTAGGAATCATTCAGTCAAAATCAGCTTTTAACTTCAATCCTTCATTCCATATTTCATATACCCAATAGCCAAGGGTAATTTTCTTCTCAGTTGTAGCACCCCTATTATGGGACTACAACTGAACACATCTAAGCTGTCCAGGTAATTGGTTCTACTGCCAAAGTATTGTTATTTCTAGGAATCATTCAGTCAAAACCAGCCTTCTTTTAACTTGAATCTTTCAATCTACAACTCTTATACTGCAAAAACATATGGACTACACAACTCGATCAGGGCAAAACAATAGGCACAATCTACATAGACTTCTGTAAAGCCTTTGATTCAGTGGTACACGACAAACTACTCCTAAAACTAAAATCTTATGGTATCTCTGGACAACTGCATAACTGGATAGAAGCATTCCTGTCAGACAGACAACAAATGATCAAAATTGGGAGTGTCCTATCAACCAAGGAATTGGTTATGTCTAGTCTAATGAAAAAAAGGACCAGGAGGTGACGTGATAGTAATATTCCATTATTTAAAGGACTGCCACAATGAAGTGGGGGGCATGTCAACCTATTCCCTAAAGTATGTGAATGCATCACAAGAAGCAATGGGTGGAAACTAAGCAACCAGACTAAGGAGGAATTTCCTGACAGAACAGCTGATCAGTGGAACAACTCACCTCCAGAAGTTGTAAGTGTTCCAACACTGGAAGTTTTTAAAGAAGAGATTGGATAACCATTTGTCTGAGTAGGGGGTCAGATTAGAAGATCTCTAAGGTCCCTTCTTTACAACTCTGTTATTCTGTTATTTCATTGCAATGAAGTCTATGAGCCATGATGGTGCTGAGTGGTTAGAGTGCAGTCCTGCAGGCTACTTCTGCTGCTTGCTGGCTGCCTGCAATTTGGCAGTTCAAATCCCACCAGGCTCAAGGTTGACTCAGCCTTCTATCCTTCCTAGGTGGGTAAAACGAGGACCCAGATTGTTGGGGGCAATAGGCAGACTCTGTAAACCCTTAAAGAGGGCTCTAAAAGCACTGTAAAGCAGTATATAAGTCTAAGCGCTATTGCTATCGTGAAGTCTTGAGTCCTGAGCCTGCTTTGACCATTTAAATTATATAATCCCTATGAAGTGTTGCTTGACTTTTTTTTTTTTTCAAAAGAGCTGATTACAGCATTCTGTTCCTTGCTTTGAGTAAGAGGTTTCCAGGGGGCTTTAATGAGCTTGAAATATCATTCCTCTTTTTCTGATTTTACAAAGAGATGGACAACAAAGATTGCAATTAAGAAGCTTTTAATGGTATACCTATAAATTAATAGGAAACATTTTTGTAAGCAAGTTAAAATGGCAAAACACATCACTGTAACGAGACCTAATTTTAAACTTTGACATTTTTATAATAACGTTATGCCTGTACAGATCAGTGATTTTTGATTTCAAAAATAAGTCTCCTAATTTAAATGCAAATAGCAATAACTGTTTACTTCTTTGACCCACGGAAAGTTCTCCTTTTTTTCCTAGAACATCATGTTTTGCTGATAGAGTCTTTCTCAAAAAGCTAAAAGAAATTCCATGGACCCAGCACAATAAATGGCTCATTTATAGAAGCGATTTTTCATGGAGAAGCTCCCGATTTCCATTCTTGATAGGTCCAATTAAATATGTTAGACAGCAGATTATGGGAACTTCTTTCATTGGGAATCTGCAAAGAATGTTTCTTAGTTAGAATAGGAAAAAAGACCTGCAGTGATTAAAGTTTTAGCCTAGGATTGGAGAAGTTTAGGTTCAAATCTAGGAACTAGGAAAGCTCCATGGGAGGAACTTCAACTAGGAAAGCTCCTCCGGAGGAATTGGAACCATCTTTTGGCTCAGATCTAGTGGTGGGATTCAATTTTTTTTTTTTTATTACTGCGGGCGTGGCTTGGTGACCATGGTATGGCTTGGTGGGTGTGGTTGGTGGGTGTGGCGGGGAAGGATACTATAAAGTCTCCATTCCCACCCCACTCCAGGAGGAAGGATATACTGCAAAATCCCCATTCCCTCCCCACCCCACTAACCTGCTTTCCAGCTCCATTCTCCTGTTCAGGGCAACAAAAGGAGACCCAGCCAATCAGCTGGGACTCGGGAGGCAGAGAATAGATGGGGCAGGGGTCAGTCAAAGGCGGCATTTGCCGGTTCTCCAAACTACTCACAATTTCCTCTACTGGTTCTCCAGAACTGGTCAGAACCTGCTGAATATCACCTTGCTCAGATCTATTTCCTTTAGCAATCCTATGAAAAACTGGAGGCTATAATGCTACCCATTGAAGAGAATACTTGTAGCTCAGGGTCGAATTGTGAGTTCCTTGATGTTCTCTGACCTTGGTTGCTTCCTTTCAGATGTCCCAAAGGTGCTTTTTCAAGAGGCAACTGGACTTTCTGGTTTTTCCAGTTAACTCTTGAAAAAGTACCTTCGGGACATCCATGATCTGGATGACTGAGAATCTCCATAGACATTTCTTTCAGATGTTTCATTGCCCAACTAAGTAATATCACCGGTGCCAGCGGTGCTCTCACAGATAATTATATGTGTATCTTCTTCAGCTTGCATAAGAATGATGGAATAGATCTAATCAATGATAAGAATGTACCAGGTTAGATGAGCTAATATTCTGGATAAGTTGACATTGTTTTTAGTGTAATTGCTATTTTAACAATAGAAAAACCTCTCAAATGTAATAGGCCATCCACACAACAAAATAAAAAACTTAGTTTAATTAACACAATTAAATCATTTCCCCCCATAAAGAGGTAAAGACATCATGTTGAAGGAGGAATGCAAGGACATTTACATACATACATATCAGCTTAGTTCTGAAGGAGAGGAGAACATAAGGAGCAAACTCAAGATTGTTCCATCTTGGTTTTCTTGAATGTAAGAGTAGGACGACAGAAACTCTGTCAGGCATTCAAGATTCTATTATTATATCCTGCAACAATGAAACAGGATTCTAGTAGCCCTTGTAGGGTTACTAGAAGTTTGATTCTTCACCAGGCCTGTCTTGAAGAACTGACTTGCATTCGTCGGGACATTACCACAGTGGCCAGAAAACTATATGACTAAGACTGAGCCTCTATTTATCATGATCTTTATTGTTTACTGGATCCTCCTGGAATTATGTTTGTTGACACAGACTTAAAGTGGAAACCATTCTACTTTGGATATACTGCACAGAGGTGGTATTCAGCAGGTTCTGACCAGTCCTGGAGAACCGGTAGCAGAAATTTTGAGTAGTTTGGAGAACCAGCAGATACCACCTCTGACTGGCCCCACCCCATCTCTTCTCTGCCTCCCGAGTCCCAACTGATTGGTTGGGTCTTCTTTTGTTGCTCTGCACAGGAAAACGGAGCTGGAAAGTGGGTTAGTGGGATGGGGAGGGAATGGGATTTTGTAGTAACCTTCCCCTGGAGTGGGATGAAAATGGAGATTTTGCAGTAACCTTCCCCTGCCACGTCTACCAAGCCATGCCCACAGAAATAGCAGTAAAATTTTTTGAATCCCTCCACTGACTGCATATCTATAATGCACTAAAAATGTTTTTATAGTAAGGATTATTGTGCATGTTTCAGAGTTCTATGAAGGATTATCATGAACGATTATATAGCAAACAGATTAGAAGATTGTATTGCTGTTATATGGGTTCATTCTTGAATGTCCAGATATACTTTATATATATAAAGTCACCATATCAAGGCTATTATTTAAGTTACTTAGGGTGGCATGCTTAGGGGAAGATAAAATATTCTTTTGTGGTAGAAGATACACCTCTGTTTCTCTCAACTGAGAAGAACATTTAGTAAGTAAGAAATTAAAATATCAAGAGTCAACAAATGTACTGGAGTAGATAGGTGAATGTGGTGGACAAGATGAAAGCCCTTGTAACATTACTTGGAAGAATGTTCAAGGAAAAAGTTGATTTAGACTCTGTACAATTAAATGATCAAAAACTCAGAGAAGCAGAATTTACTATATATGCATACAGCCCTGGCAGTTTGTGCTGGTCGGGAAAGCATTACTTTTAAGAAAAAAGAAATTAATGGCAGTTCACACAACCAAAAGCCATTTCTTCACAGCGATCCCTTCAAAATGCTATGGATAACATGCTTGTTACACTGCAGAAGATGTGGTTGTGGAAACCTAGCTACCAATGAAATCAGTTCACCCCTAATGGCATGAAACTGGCTGAACAGAAGCAAGAAAATTCTGGATATTGCCTTTCCGACTTCTGAATCCCCCACTGGTCCCCATTTTTAATCAAAATTATTAAAGAGAAGCTGCTTGATGCTTTCAAACACTACTAAGACAAATAGCTGGCATCATCCTAGATGATGAAGCCTATTAGTTCAATGGCTCACAGTAATGCAATTAGATTCACTTGAGTACTGATGGAATAACTGGAAAACCACAGGCAGAGTTGCCCAAGGTGGGAAGAAATATTGAACATAATGTTCCAGTAAAGAAAGCTCTGCTCAACATTCATACATAGCTGCATCATACCATAAAATCATTGATGAATTACAAAAACATACTCCCCACCCCCAGACTTGCTCCTGATAAAACTTTATGGAGCTCAAAAAATTGCACACTCTAACTTAATAAAAATAGTTTTATTGGACCCATGCTTTCTAGGTGGCCAGTTACACATTGTGTTAACACTACAATAGTCAAGCTGAACAAGAACGATGAATACCATTCTTGTTGACCATGTGTATAATTTGCATGAATGATTCTAATTCAGAGCTAAGTAGTTTCAGCTCTTAAATGGATTTATTTAAAGAAGTTCCTGGCCTTCCTGTATGCTTGTTTAATTGTTTCTAGTTCAGCTTCCAGGAAAGATGCTTGTCATCAGGAATAAATTCCTTTAAAGTGTTATGTTGTACCAGATCTGACACATCCTATGGAATGACACAAGTATGTTCCAACTTGTACCAGCTGTAGCACCGCTGATTTTATTCATCTAGATAACATTAATTTCACTCTGAAGATGCCCAAAGAGAGTAGATTTCTTCCACTGTTGCTATCTATTAAATGACATTCATAATCTTCATGATAGTAATAACAATAGCACTTAATAGAATAGAATTCTTTATTGGCCAAGTGTGACTGGACACACAAGGAATTTGTCTTGGTGCAAATGCTCTCAGTGTAGATAAAAGAAAAGATACATTCGTCAAGAGTCAAGAATCATCAGGTACAAAACTTAATACTAGTCATAGGGTACAATAAGCAATCAAATCATACTAGAAAAGATTCAGTATAAATTCTAAGGATACAAGCGACAAAGTTACAGTCATACACTCACAAATGGGAGGGAATGGGTGATAAAGAGTGATGAGAAGATTAATAGTAATAGTTATGCACACTTTGTAAATAGTTGGACAGTGTTGAGGGAATTATTTGTTTAGCAGAATGATGGTGTTCAGAAAAAAAACTGTCCTTGTGTCTAGTTGTTCTGGTGTGCAGTGCTCTATAGTGTCATTTTGAGGGTAGGAGTTGAAACACTTTATGTCCAGGATGCAGACTGTAAATATTTTCACAGCCCTCTTTTTGACTCATGCAGTATACAGGTCCTCTATTGAAAGCAAGTTGCTAGCAATTGTTTTTTGTGCAGTCCTAATTACTCGCTGGATTCTGTGTCTGTCATGTTGGGTTGCAGAACCAAACCAGACAATTACAGAGGTGCAGATGACAGATTCAATAATTCCTCTCTAGAATTGTATCAGCAGCTCTTTGGGCAGTTTGGGTTTTCTGAGTTGGTGCAGAAAGAACATTCTTTGTTATGCTTTTTTGATGATGTTTTTGATGTTAGGTGTCCATTTTAGGTCTTGTGATATGAAATTTGAAGGTGTCTACTGTTGATACTGTGTTGTCTAGTATTGTAAGAGGTAGTAATATGGGAGGGAACAGTGTGGCATCTGGGTATTGTACACATTGATTCAAATAACAATAATAATGTTAATAATGTTTGTTACACTAGTCAAACTTATGTAATCCTAGTGCTAATGCACATGTTTGTATTAAGATAGGTATTCAGTGTTTCAGTGTGCCATTCTAATGCCAATCACAATGTTATTTGAGCATAAATAGTAATGCTATCTTTCAACCTCTAATCTTTCCATCTAGTTGTTGGTTTTATTCTATTATATAAAAATGTGTATATTAATATCCCCTCTATTTCTTATTTCTACCTTTATTCTAGCTTTTAATCAGGCCACCATTACTAATCCTAGTGTTAATACACATGTTTGTATTGAGATATAATCCTTCATTATTTAGTTGTTCAGTGTTTCAATGCGCCATTCTAATGTCAATCACCATATTATTTAAACATACATAATAATACCATCTTACTTTATAGCAGTCTCTGAGCTGCTTACAATGTTGAAGCAATATTTGCATATTGTCCCCAACAATCAGGGTCCTCATTTTATGATGGTGATGGAAGGTGAGTGAACCTTGTGCCCCATCAGGATCGAACTCCAGGTTGTGAGCAGAGTTTGCCTGCAATACTCCATTCTAACCACTGTGCCACCAAGGCTCGCTATCATAATGATTACCCATAAACATTTTCACTTCCATAAATTTTTTAAAAAATAATTTAAATTGGTAATTGATCAAGACTCTGAATGGTAAACCTTCTAGCTATATTTATGTAATTTATGACAAAAATGTTTCCTTTGGGTCTACCTTGTACTCAAGTATTTTATTTCTTTGGATGACCTCCATTCCTTTTAATATTAATAAGGAATGTAACGGATTTAATCCAGAATGTGGAAAAATGCAACTCTGATTATTTTGCTGCCAGCGGGTGGTGGGAAGGAAGCCAGTGAGAAAGATTTCCAACTAATAGTACATCTTCCTCTGGTGAAAAAAAGGATGGTGGTAACAGACTGGCATTACAGTTACTGCCTGAACTCCATCAGCAGGAGATAGCTGAGAAATTTTTCTTTTTAAACTGTTTTCTTCCATTTTATAATTCCTAAACATACAGTATAGCCTGCTTACAGCATTTAACAAAACATTCTTCCTGAAATGGCCATATGGCTACACAGCTTTACGTGGTCTCTTGGCCAATTCAAGAAGTGGTAAAACTGAAACCTGCATATTTTTTTTGAGGTGCCTGGTTCTAATCCAGGTGCTTTTAAAATATGTCTTCTAAAAAAAAACATAAATGGAAGCATTCTACTACTTTAGAAGTTTATAAAATATTCACGATCTCTCCCAAGTCTAATCTGAGAAATTTGACACAGACTTTTATTTGAAAACAGCCTGAAAGTCTACCAGATGCGAAATCTATCCCTAGAGCTGGGCTTTAAAATGGATTGAATTTGCTCTATTAAACCAGGATAGATCAGAGAGCAAAAAAAAGAAAAAAGAAAAGAAACTGAACCATGTCCTTTCTCTTCATACCAAGAGTAAAAACTGCAGCACTATCTTCTCAATATATTTAGTTTCATTTCTCCAATAAATGAAGATTTTTTTCTTAATCACCCACATACATCCAGTGGCTATTTGGAAATCCATTGCAATTGAAATGCTAAATTATAATCTTCATTAATGATTTAGATAAGGGAATAGAAGGAGAACTTATCAAATTTGCAGATGATACTAAGCTGGCAGGAATAGCTAACACCCGAAAAGATAGGCTCAAGATCCACATGGATCTTGATAGACTAGAATACTGGGCCCTATCTAACAAAATGAAATTCAGTGTAGAGAAAAGTAAAGTCCTACACTTAGGGAAGAAAAACCAAAAGTATACATATACACTGGGTGAAAGCAGGTTCAATAGCAGAAACTGTGAGAGGGATCTTGGAGTCTTAGTGGACAACCAGCTAAATATGAGCCAGCAGTGTGCGTTGGCAGCCAAAAAAGCCAATCCAATCCTAAATTGCATTAACAGAGGGATACAATCGAGATCAAGTGAGGTACTAATACCACTCTATAAAGCCTTAGTAAGACCACACCTAGAGTACTGCATCCAGTTTTGATCACTACACTATAAACAAATGTTGAGACTCTAGAAAAAGTACCGAGAAGAGCAACCAGGATGATCAGGGGACTGGAGACTAAAACATACGAAGAACAGTTACCGGAATTGGGCATGGCTAGTCTAGTGAAGAGAAGGACCAAGGGAGACATGATAGCAATGTTTGAATATTTGAGGGGCTGCCACAGAGAGGAAGGGGTCAAGCTATTTTCCAAGGCATCTGAAGGCCAGACAAGGAATAATGGATGGAAACTGAACAAAGAGAGATTCACCCTTACAATAAGGAGAAATTTTCTGACAGTGAGAACTATCAACCCATGGAACAGAAGTTGCCTTCAGAAATTGTGGAAGTTTCATCACTGGAGGCTTTCAAGAAGAATTTGGATTGCCATTTGTCAGAAATGGTGTAGCATCTCCTATTTGGATAGGGGGTTGGACTAGATGACCTCCAAGATCCCTTCCAACTCTGTTAATCTGCATCTGTATCTAAATAACAGAATAACAGAGTTGGAAGGGACCTTAGAGGTCTTCTAGTCCAACTCCCTGTTGAAGCAGGAAACCCTATACCATTTCCCTATACCACTCAGGCCAGTGGTTGTCCAATCTCTTTCTTAGACATCTCCAGTGTTGGAGCAATCTGTAGTTTGAAGATTATTCACCCACCTAGAGCCACTTGCTGAGATGGAAAACCACAGACATTGACTGAATAAATAAACAGATTGAAGTGATTTTACTGTATGATCTAACCCACCACAGATTTTCATCAATTTGAAATTCTTTGAGACCTTCAAAAGAGATTGGACTCCCATCTGTCAGAAATGGTGTAGGGTCTCCTACTTGGGCAGGCAGTTGGATTGGATGACCTACAAGGTCCCTTCCAACTCTGTTATAATCTTCTTCAGGGATTTATCTTTTTTTTTTTTCATTCTAGATACTGAGAAATAAGACCTCTGCTGTTGTGACTTGATATAATGAGCTCACAGAATTAAAAAATAACTAGAAGCTCATAAAAAAACAAATGTACACAATCAATGGGAATCTTCCCAAACGATGATGCTCGGATTGATCCAGAATAATTCAGTTTTTGACCTTTTGTATCCTACTCCGAGATCACCTTTTACTGACACCATTAGCCAGAGACAAACTGTAGTTTGATGCTACCCTTTTAGCAACTAGCATGCTATTGATTTAACTCCGAGAGCAAAGTAGTTAGCATCAAATTGTTTATGTCATCAAAGTCTTGTTTTTTTTAATGAACTTCAGGCAGTAATGAGATTGCCAGCCTGGACATTTTTGTTTTGCATTTATTGCCACAAAGTGTAGGATTAATGCGTGCAAGAGAATGCAAACCAAACCAAAACAGCTTGTTAAGTATTATGGCTTCCTTCATTTTTGCCGAATGTGGTTTTACAATACTTCTCCATATTTAATTTTCTATCACAGTATCAGGTACGTACAAGGTTATCTATCTATCTATCTATCTATCTATCTATTTATTTATTTATTTATTTATTTAATATTGCCACCTATTTGCCCATGCCGACTCGAGGCAGCTTACACAATGTAAAACCATATTTAAAACAAAAAATTAAAATTAAAAAAAAACAATGAAAACTAACAAAAAGAATCAAATAAATTAATAAAGTGCAATAGAACAAAATCTCGGGGGGGTGGAAATCACCTCACCTCAACGACAGCAAATCACACTAGCCATTTGATGGGCTCCCTCCCGTTCTGGGCTCCCTAGGCCCACTGGGAGAACCAGGTCTTCAGTGCCTTCCGGAAGAGAACTAGAGTGGAGGCCATTCTAATCTCTGGGGGAATGATATTCCAGAGAGAGGGAGCCACCACAGAGAAGGCTCTTCCACCAGGTGTATCTCCCTCAGGAATGGGACTTGCAGCATTCCCTGCCTACCTGCTCTAATGGGTTGGAGAGATGTGACCAGAAATCTACTGAAGTTACCAGAAATCTACTGAAATGAGGCCCAGTTACCATACTGGACAGGTTTCCAATGGGTCATCATTTTGATACTGGCTTGGAACTGGAAAAATAAGGCTGTTGACCAGCAGAAGTGAAGTGGATAGAAAACTAGATGCCGTAAACCAGGAGTGTCGAACTCACATCATCACAGTGGTGTCACATGACGTATTGGGACTTTTTCCCCCTTCGCTAAACTGGGCAGGGTCACGACCAGCATGTGTCATATCCGGCCCGGAGGCGCGAGTTTGACAACCGTGCCATAAACTGTCCAGTTGGCAGTACATTTTATTTTTAAATGGGCCATGTTGAAAGCACTTTGAAAATTATGCTTGAAGCTATTTGGATTGGAATGACTTTTAAGTAAGAAAAGGCTGATGTCAAAGCCACCATTATGTTGAAGACCATTTCCATTACATTGGAGTTAATATGATCCAGAAGGAGCTGGAACTAATTTTAGGTTTGAGGGGTCCTTGGTGCTTTCTGAACTTGGTGGTTTTTCAAATGTTTCCTTACCCAGACTACATAATATCATCCCTGCTGAGTGCTGAACATGGATGATGATACCTAGTTTGGGTAAGGAAACATTTCCAAGAAAACAATCAAGCTCAAAGAGCACTAAGGACCCCTCATTTCAACCATGAGCTACAAATAAGAGAATAACAGAGTTGGAAGGGACCTTGAAGGGCTTCTAGTCCAACCCCCTGCTCAGGTAGGAAACCATATACTATTTCAGACAAATGGTTGTCCAATCTCTTCTTAAAAACCTCCAGTATAAAAACCTCTGAGGCAAGTTGTTCCAATATTCAATTGTTCTGTCAGGAAATTTCTCCTTAGTTCTAGGGTGGCTTCTCTCCTTGATTAGTTTCCATCCATTGTTTCTTGTCCTGCCTTCAAGTGCTTTGGAGAAAAGGTTGACCTCCTCTTCTTTGTGGCAACACTGTTGTCTTGTCACCCCTAGTCCTTCTTTTCATTAAACTAGACACATGGGTGGGATTCAAATTTTTTTAACAACCGGTTCTGCGGGCGTGGCTTAGTTGGTGGGCATGGCTTGGTGGTCATGTCTCTGGGTGGACATGGATTGGTGGTCATGTTATTGGCTGGGTGTGGCCAACTCAATATCATTCACATTGAGGCACGCATCTCCTTGCCTCTCATGACTGTGAGGATGCTGCAACAGTCCTAAGTATGAAAAATGGTCATAAGTCACCTTTTTCAGTGCCATTGTAACTTTGAATGGTCACTCCACACAAGCAAAGTATCAGCAAAGGAGGCGAAGAAAACTCCAGAGAAGTTCCTGAGACAGGAAGTCTAGTCCTGCCAAGAATGTAATAAGAGTTAATGGAGAGGCAGTTTCTGTAAACAACACCAGAATGTTTCCTTCCTGCCTTCCTTACAGGATTAGGCCAGTAATTTCTTCTAACAACCAGTTCTCCGAACTGCTTAGAATGTTAACAACTGGTTCTAGTGAATAGATGCGAACTGGTAGAATCCCACCCCTGACTAGACATAACCAATTCCACCATACCCAATTATAGGTTTTAGCCTCCAGTCCTTTCATCATCTTGTTTGCTCTTCTCTGCACTCTGTCTAAAGTCTCAACATCTTCTTTACATTATGGCGACCAAAACTGGATGCAGTATTCCATGTGTGCTTAGAATTACATCGGCCTTTTTAGCAGGCACACTTACATATTAAAGTGATTGTCCACTAGGACTCCAAGATCCCTCTCACAATTGCTACTATTGAATGAGGTACCACCCATATTATACCTGTGCATTTGGTTTTTCTTGCCTAGATGTAGAACCTTATTGTATTCTCCTTTACTGGAATGTTTATTGGAACTTTATGTTGATATATTTCTATATGGCAAATACATTGTTGTTTTCAAAAGATCAAGAATGCTTAGTGACTGGAATAAGGTGGAGTTCACTCAGATTAATTCCCTATTTCTCCACTGCTGTGTATTGTGTTTGCCCTGGCTTTCCAACCTTCACTATGATGAAGATTTGATGGTACTCCCCGAAATAGGGTAGAAAAATGAGCCTACTATCTCATATTTGTCCACCTGCCTCTGGGTTTTTCTCATCAATTGTCCAATTTAGTTGTAAAATGACAATGCAGGGAAAAAAAACCTATAGTTGTCAAGCTTTGGAATGGGCCATATAAAACAATTGCTTAGCCTTCCCTTCGAATCCAGCTATGAATTATGATTGGACACTGAGTTTGATATTTTTCCTACTCTTTCCTTCCATTCTTGTTCTATTTTTCATAACCTCACAGAATGATATACAGCCCTCGATTTCTGAGAGCTCTAACAGGCATCAAGAGCAACAGAGAATGACAAATTGAAGTTGTCTGTGCCAAAACACTTGAGTTGTGACAAGTCAAATAAACATTAGGAAGCTTTCCAAGAAGTAAGAAATCAGCAGAAATGGTTTTTCTTTTTTAAAAAAAGAAAGAAAAGGAAAGATAAACTTTCTGTGCCAGAAATGCCTCAACTCATTTTCTTCCACACACTTCAGAATATTTCATTCCAGTGTAAAATCACACACTGAGAACATTTGAGATGAGAGGCTTAGTACAATGCAGTGGACTTCAAGTCCACGCATCTTAAAATTGTCAAGGTTGAGAAATACTGGTTTAGTGGAATGGAGATGGGAGAGTAATCCTAATGGTACTTTTTTTTTTCAAGAGGCAACTGGACTTTCTGGTTTTTCTTTGAAGACCTTTCACTTCTCATCCAAGAAGCTTCTTCAGCTCTGACTGGATGGTGGGGAATGGAAGGATTTATACTCCTTGCGGACAGCTAGTCATTTGCATTCTTTTAGGGAGTTGTTGAGGCCACTTGGATATTTATCTGTGTCCTCAGGATTTATTTATTTGTCAAAAACATACACTATAACAGAAAGAAGAATAAACATAAGTTTAAATACAAGAAATAGGAACTAATAATTGGAGACAATAGGACAGGGACGGTAGGCACTATTGTGCACTTATGCACGCCCCTTATTTATTTATCTGTGTCTTCACCATGATCTGGATGATTGAGAATCTCCATAGACATAAGAGAGTAATATTGAAAAATTGGGATTTTAGCTCCTTGAACAAAGTTGGTTTTAAGAAAACCTTATAAGTAAATTATTTCAGGGTTTAATTTTGCTTAATTAACTCTGAGTTTGATAAGCAGTGTCAATTATAGAAACTCACAATACCTTTCAAAAAAAATGCTGATAATTATAATTGAAAAAAAAATGATGGCTTCAGAAAAAAATCCTGCTGCCTGTTTCCTGTACTCTGCCTTTTAATGGGAAGATGATAAACATTGTCTTCAGATCTACTTAAAAATTGATTACCCAGTAAGTAAATCATACAGTTTCTAGGAATGTACGCAGCATTATTGAGGGTTTTTTTTTCCTGTTTGATCTGCATCCCAAATGGTTTAATACGAAACTCTTAATTCAAATATCCAAAAATTAGGAATGAAAAGATGGTAATAGGCTTGATTTGGGGATTTAAAATTATTAATAAATCTTTCCAAATGAAAAAAATGGCAGCTAGACAGGAATTCACTATTGATCTGTTATTTGAAAGAGGAAATCAACTCCCAGGCTTTAAAACAAATGTTTGGGTGGGTGGATTTTGCAATAGCCAGTGTGAGCATGGAGATGTATGGCTATTTTATACAGAAAATTAAAATAACGTAGTTTACAGATGATAGGTGGAAAAACCTTGTGATCTGTGCAACCTATCGTTAAAAGTGAATAATTAGGAAAAGTGAGAGGTGTTTTACAAATTTCCTGAGAATTTCAAATTGATGAAAATCTGTGGTGGGTTAGATAATACAGTCAAATTATCTTCAATATTTATTTATTCAGTCAATGTCTGGGGTTTTCCATCTCAGCAAGTGGCTCTAGGTGGTGAATAATCTTCAAACTACAGATTGCTCCAACACTGGAGATGTCTAAGAAATAGATTGGACAACCACTGGCCTGAGTGGTATAGGGAAATGGTATAGGGTTTCCTGCTTCAACAGGGAGTTGGACTAGAAGACCTCTAAGGTCCCTTCCAACTCTGTTATTCTGTTATTCAGATACAGATTAACAGAGTTGGAAGGGATCTTGGAGGTCATCTAGCCCAACCCCACCATCCAAATAGGAGATGCTACACCATTTCTGACAAATGGCAATCCAAATTCTTCTTGAAAGCCTCCAGTGATAAAGCTTCCACAATTTCTGAAGGCAACTTCTGTTCCATTGGTTGATTGTTCTCACAGTCAGAAAATTTCTCCTTACTGTCAGGGTGAATCTCTCTTTGTTCTGTTTCCATCCATTATACCTTGTCTGGCCTTCAGATACCTTGGAAAATAGCTTGACCCCTTCCTCTCTGTGGCAGCCCCTCAAATATTGGAACACTGCTATCGTGTTTCCCCTGGTCCTTCTCTTCCCTAGACTAGCCATGGCTAGTTCCTGTAACCGTTCATCATATGTTTTAGTCTCCAGTCCCCTAATCATCTTAGTTGCTCTTCTTTGCACTTTTCAACATCTTTTTTATAGTGTGGTGACCAACCTGGATGCAGCATTCTAGATGTGGTCCAGAGGTGGTATTCAGCAGGTTCTGACCAGTTCTGGAGAACCGGTAGTGGAAATTTTGAGTAGTTCGGAGAACTGGCAAATACCACCTCTGACTGGAGATTTTATAGTATCCTTCCCCTGCCATGCCCACCAAGCCATGCCCACAAAACCGGTAGTAAAAAAATTTGAATCCCACCACTGGTGTAGTCTTACTAAGGCTTTATAGAGTGGTATTAGTACCTCACTTGATCTTGATTGTATCCCTCTGTTAATGCAATTTAGGATTGCACTGGCTGTTTTGGCTGCCACTGCATAGTGCTGGCTCATATTTTAACTGACTCCAAGATCTTCAGTGCTACCTATGTGAAAACATGGTCTTGGTTTCTTCCTTATTTTGAGGAAAATCACAGGTTTTAGATCCAAGCATAGACAGTTATATCTGATGAAGTGGCAGGTGGAATCAATCTTAACAAAAAATCTTTTTTATAGTGTGGTGATTGCAAGATATATCTACAGATAGATTGCAAGATATATCTACAGTTAAAATGAATCCAACTTATGCGGTTCAGGAAATCAGTTAAATGAGGAAGCTTGGACAAGTGCAATAAAGCTAAGCATCATTAGACTCTCTTAGAAGTCATTAAATGTTGTGTAAATGATGCAAAAGAGTCTCAAATGTGCCTTCCTGATGTGAGCAGATTTCTGATTGATCTCATTACAACATCCTAAGGAGCACTGAGAGATAATGTCTGGCATGCTTGTTTACAGCATGAATATGGCTGATCTATAGTCAGTGGAACTTGGATTGCAATTCAGGTTGCCTGCCAGATTTATTAAACTTTTAATGTTTAAATGCATGAAATAAACAGGTCCCCAGTTTTCAAGTCAGGAGAAAAACAGTGCTAAGGCCACTTTCACAGAGGTGGGTGCATCAAAGAATCGTGCAAATAAGTATTTTGATCTGAAACTTTTCACTTGGCTCATGATGCTCTTGTACATAAACACCTTTTGTGTTCTTGCTTAGGAAGGACCATTTGGCCAGGTGGCAACCTCAAGATCTTGGAACATAACCAATTTGTGCCCATCCTATATTTGTAAATATAAAACCTCATCTGCAGGATGCAGATGTAGAGATAATATCTTTGTTCTCAGCATGCTTGGGAGAAAAGTTATGGCACAATTGCTACTTGTGAAAAGCTAGATGAAAAGATGTACATGAATATGTTAACAAGCGCTATTTATTAGAATCTACTGCATTGTACTGTGTTGAATACAATGCCTTTTATAAGACAGTTATTCATGACATTGATTGATTGATTGATTGATTCATTCATTCATTCATTGACTGCTTGGCTCCCAGTAATTCACTACATAAAAGACACTGAAAAATAACAATAAATACAATCATATTCATGAATACCATTAAGGCTTGGTCAATATTCTTTCTGAAATTAATGGGATAATTCATGTAATAATTAGTTTCATTGAATTGCTTTTGGGCTTCCTTCTTATCACTCCAATCCAAAAACAAAACAAATCAACTGTATTTCTTATTAATCTGAAAGGGGAAATTACATTCTAAATAAGGAATAATTCCTTGAAGCAGAGAATAGGAGGCAAAGCCTAAGTTTAGATGTATTTTCCATAGTGGAGGAATGAACACACACCAAAGAGCCTTTTGGTTTCTTTTTCTTAATCAAATGAAATCCTGAAGCTGAAAATCCTTCTCAATAACAACACATTTAAGTCAAATTTGGGAAGCCTATGAAACATCCCCAAACAATAATTTGTCCCATTTTTTTGCCCTAATTCAATTTAAAATAATTCAATTTTATTTTTAAATTAATCTAGGAACATGAACTAAGAAGAAATGTATTGTTTGTGTAAATCAATTGTGTAGCCGGTCTGAAATCCAATATAACATATCACAATTGGAAATACTGAGTCTAACTTTGCTGGGACAGCCCATCCAATGAAAGATTATTTAAATGAAGAACCAATATCCATAAAGCAGGATACATGAATGTTCAGTGGTTGTACTTGTGTAATAAGAATTACTAAGCATTTGTAATTTTGCCGTATGGCCAGTGGACTGACTCAATGACTACCTATACAGCAGACAGGGTGATAGGATTGTTAGATCAGTTCTTTTTAAATCATTATCAAGCAGAATTGTTAAAGAACAGAAGCTACCATTTTTGTCCTCTAGAAGAATACAGCTCTATTCCAAACAATTTGACTATCACTCTGAGAGATAACTATCCATTGTCTTGTCTGGATCGGGCCTCAGTTTGTTGGGCTTCATCCAGACCATTAGGCAGTTAGGAACTGATTCTATAATTTCATCCTTCATCTGAATCAGAGCTAGGTAGCATCAGTATGTTGATGACAAACTGCCTCGGAATGAGCTCGCCCAATAGTTGATGTAGATACTGAAGAAGATAGAGATAAAAATGGAACCATGTGGGACCTCACAGAGTACATGCTATGGAATTGAGCAGAAACCCTTCTACTGACTCAGGATCACCATATTTTAGGGGACAGCCATCTAGTTAGGAGTAGAATCATATTGAGACTATACTTAGCTTGGAAAACATCTGCAGAAGAATTGAAAGAAAGCCACTGAAAGGTCTAAGAGAATCAGAAGGGTTCCACTCCCTCTGCTTCTCCTTCAGGAATAATAATCTGATGGGTTAACCAACAGTAGTGGGATGCTGCCGGTTCAGACTGGTTCAAGCAAACTGGTAATTCCAATGATCAATTGGCCCCACCCACATGCCCTATCTTGTCCTTTAATTCCTGCTTTGTAGCACATCTCAATCATGTGGCACAGCTGATTTTCCCCCTCGCTGTTCTACTTACCGTTGCTGACTTGGAAGGTAAGCAGCTGAGCTTCTAAATGCTCCGTTTTCAGTGTTGCACGCAAGTGCCTTAGGTGTGCACATGCCCACCGAACTGGTTGTTCAACTGGCAGGATCCCACCACTGTTAATCAAGTTTCCAGTTTCAGTGGGAAAAAACCAGGCATAAACCCCAGTTGAAATATATCAAATATATGTGCCAAGGGGCTGGTGGTCTGTAGCTGCAGCTGGACCTACACACTCGCTGACTCTCATGTTGGCCACACCCATCGCCCCTGGGCTTATTTTTAGGGTAGGACTTATATTAGGCCCATCCAAAAAAAATTCAGGCTAGGGCTTGCTTTTGGGGTGGGTCTTATTTTGGGGAAAACATGGTATCCAGAAAGCCTGTTTCACTCAAAAATAATTGAATCTATCAGCCATTGTGTAATATTTTTTTCAAGCACATTCTCTGTTCAGAAAAACCTGGGTTTGTTTGCAGCCAAAGCTCCTGTAAAATAGCAAAATTTACAGCATTTGTGCATTCCACTTATTTATAGCTTCAAATTCTTTCTTTTCTTTCTCTCTTAAAGCCATGGGAGAATAGATGTTGGCTAAGCCATAAGAAAAGGAAATATGAGTTTTATTTCCCCAATGGCCCCCAAGTGCTTTAAATAAATAGTAACTACCATGGCTTAGATCCAACTCCAGAAAAAAAAAATTACTCTGCCATTGCTTGTCAGATGAACAAACCAAACCATTTCATTTGAGCTGCATGCTTAGGAAGTTGAGAGAGCTGTACTGGAGACAAAAAAAAAAATTATGCAGAAACGGCCAGACTATTAAAATCAAGGTATCTTTATTTTATTTTTCAACTATCCTATCACTTTAATATTGCACTTGGGTTGAATTCGTGTGATGTTTTTTCAACTTCTCCTCATGGTTTTCATTATAATCCTGTCAAACCAAAGATACGTGCTTAGGGTTTGTTATACGAAGCAGATTTTTGTATACAACATTTTATTTTTGTGGGTGACTTGAGTGCATGTGATTTATTTCTGGTTTGGGGGCTGCAGAGAAATCACATGAATAACCGTTCATATTTCCAAGTCATGTTAAAGATTTTTTTTCCTGGGCGGTAATAGAAAGGAAGGAAGAAGTGAACTTGTTAGAAGAAAGTTGATGAAAGGGTGTTTTTAAAAAAGCATCTTTGGTCTGGAGGATATAAAGTTTACGTTTGTTAAGCCTGCAACTATGGATGAGCAAATGTAGTTAAGAAGATGTATGAACTACTTGCCTTGTTAATTCCTTAACAGAATTTGTATTAACAAATATGCATTATAGCTACCATTTAAGTCATGAGTAGTTGAGGAGGAGTTGAGCTTGAGAGGTGATGAATACAAGAAAGCTAATTTGCTGAAGAATCTCTAGCATCCATGGAAGCTTTGCACCATCTTGGAATAAAATTGCTCTCCTTATCTCACCCAAGTTCTTTCTTCTTTTTTTAACTTTTCATTCAAGCTTGATGATGATCATGATCATGATGATGCTATGCCATCAAGTTAGTGTTGACTCTTAGCAACCACATAGGTTTTTTTCCAGGGTGATCTGTACTCAGCTTGATCCTTAAGCTCTTCCAATGGTGCACATACTATATTGATTTCATCCATCTTGCTGCTGCTTGTCCTCTTTTTCTCTTTCCTTGTACTTTTCCAAGCATGATAATCATCTGGTCTTCTAGGTCTTCACATAATGTGGCCAAATATGATCATTGCACAAATGATCATTTGTGCCTCAAGTGAGAACTCTGGGTCCATTTGTTTGCTTTCTAGTATGCTTTATATTCGTAGTATTTACAATGATCTTAGATTGATAGATTAACAGAGTTGGAAGGAACCTTGTAGATCATCTAGTCCAACCCACTGCCCAAGCGGGAGACCGTACATCATCCCCAACAAATGGCAGTCAAATCTCCCCTTGAAAGCCTCCAGTGATGAAGCTCCCACAACGTCCGAAGGCAAGCTGTCCCAAACTTAAAAGCATGAATACTCTTTATATTCTACTGCTTCAAGCCCAACTTTCCCTTCCATTGACTGTCATAGGGAAAACCATTCCCTGCACAATTCTGATTGGTTTTGCAACATTGTCTTTCCTACATAGTTTAACTAAACCAATCCTGCTTAGGATGTTGTTGTTGTTTTTTAGGTAAGGTAAGATTATTCATCAAGCTGGTAGACTGGCATGGTGGCCCAGACCTGGAATTCTCGACTCACAATCAGGAGCTGTGAGTTTGATCCTAGGTAGCAACAGATATTTCTCTCTCTGGGCACAATGAGTAATTGTCTGCTGTGAACTCTGCATAAGAGTCAGGAAGGGTATCTGGCCAGTAAACATTCAGCTCCATTCATTCACCCCAACTCCACCCTGATGCCAGGGATTAGACTCGTTAAAAGGAGCAAAATTCATCTAGCTGATATGGTATTCATTTGAATGAATGAATGAATGAATGATAAGAAAAAAGGGAAGGCTAAAAATAATTGATCTCTGGGAGAGAATCTATACATGAGAATTAAAAGTGTAGAGTGGTAATATATGGGCAAACTCCACCTATGTTGACACTTTCCATACAGATTTCCACTATAAGTCTTGCAAAGGTCTTTGGTTAAGAGCATAGGAAACTGCCAAGTAGATTGTGTATCTTGTGTCAGGCTGCAGATCTGACAAATTAGACAGTGATCTATAAAAATATGATAATATAACATGTTTCTGTTTAAATTGGCATAGTACTTTTTGTTGTCAATAGTTTTCAAACTATAGTTGTAATTCACTTTTCACATATAGTGTACATTGATTTTTTTCCCCCGAAGATTTCAGTCTCTAAAACTAAGGTTGCAATTTTGAGGGCATATATTGCTGTTGCTATGTCTAGACTTAAGATTCCTGACTTTAAACTGCTTGAATTAATTTTATTTATTTGTTTAACTGAGACACTAGGCTGTCCTCTGGATTGGTTCATAATGTACATATGATTAATGATTAAAAAATAAAATACAGAATAAACCAGGAAAGGGGTGTGTAACCTGGCCAAACCCCACAGAAGAACACATAGAGACATAACTCTTCCATTCACAGTAATAAAGAGCAGCAGGTATTGAACACTCTTCTGAAATCAAAAACCTTTCTGATATGCTATATTAACAGTCTCAGAATTGTTAGCCAACATGACTGGGCTTGGCTTATTTTGGGTAGTAGTCCAGCACCTTCTATTATTAAAGCGCATGTCTGCTTTTGAGACCTAAAGATACACCATTTAATTAGTGGTGGGATTCAAAAACATTTACTACCAGTTCTGTGGACATGGCAGGGGAAGGATACTGCAAAATATCAATTCTCACCCTACTCCTGGGGGAAGGTTACTGCAAAATCACATTCCCCCTGCATCAGTGGTGGTATGCTACCAGTTCAGACCAGTTCAGCTGAACCAGTAGTAAAAAAAAGCCAATAATCAGCTGAGAGGAAGAAAAAAAATCCTCAACAATCAGCTGAGAGGAAAAAGAAGAGAAAAGCACAGGATCGGCCCTCCCACTTGCCCCTGCACTTTTCTTTAACCTCTCAGCTTATTGGGGCTGCAGGTCTCAGCTGGTGTGGGGAAAGCTGCCTGCTGGCATTAGGCAAAGCATGCCCACCAAGCCACGCCCACCAAACTGGCGGTTAGACAATTTGAATCCCACCACTGCTCCGCACTCCACTAACCTGCTTTCCAGCTCCGTTCTCCTGTGTAGGGCAACAAAAGAAGACCCAGCCAATCAGCTGGGACTCAGGAGGCAGAGAATAGATGGGGGCAGGGCCAGTCAGAGGTGGTATTTGCCAATTCTCCAAACTACTCAAAATTTCCGCTACCAGTTCTCCAGAACTGGTCAGAACCTGCTGAATGCCACCTCTGCATTTAATGGACAAGACTGCAATATAAAATCTTCAGCACCTGATTGCTAATCTGGCTAGATAAATTTGACCAGGGAGCTGTTATCCATCTGCAGCTCCATAGCGCCCTATCATATATGCTCCCTCCGCTTGTTGACAAGGCTCCTTGCAAATCTGCTTTCCTGCACATTGCAATAAACTTGCCAAAATGAATTATTCCTGATGTTGTGCCTCTAAATAACGTGTTTTCATTTAAAATGGGGATGGGGAAAAAAGTTTTCATTTATTTTAAAGATGCAGGTCAGGCAATAGATATCCTAAGGGGATCTTTCCTGTGCAGTTAAATTGATAACTTATGCATCATTAAACTTTCTCCTGAGCCCAAGATTGCTTCCTTCAACTAGTTATAAGAGAGCTGAACTATCGGCAAGGTTGTTCCACTAGCAGACCAAACAAATTGATTAATAAAAAATGGGTTACCGCTGGGAAAACCCCCGAAGTATTTCATTTGACGTCAACATTTTGTCAATCTTCAATTATATCTTTTTCAATTGTCTAAGGATATGATATTTATAGATCAAGGATACATCATGTTTTGCAACAGCCCCAATCACCAAAACATGCTTATGTCAGCCCTGGAACCATCTTGAGACTGATTCCAGGCTGCCACAGTAGAGGATGGGCAAGCTGTGAAAATGGAAGAGTAGCAAAGGGGGTGCATCCACAACAACATTCTTTCACCAGAGGTCAAGGACAAGCTGCTGGCACCTGGAGGGAAGAAACTGGAATTTGGCGGTAGTTGAGACAGGAGATTGATTGGACAATGTGATCTGAGAGTCACTAAATGGGGCAGGGTGGGAGTTTTAGTGTGTGTGTGGGGGGGGGGGGGAATGCAGGAATTCAGAATCAGGTTTTCCCCAGATGTGCCAACATGACTACTCTAATAAATTCTTACTTTGATGGACTTTGTCTCACAGTTATGGATTGTTTGGCGAATTTACTTGGAATGCTGACAGCTTACAAATACATCTAATACCATACATATAGACGTAATACATGTAAGCATTAAAACACCTGATTCAATCAAACACAGATGTAACACTAATGCACACACAATGGCTGAATTGTGGATAATTGCTCTCCATTTGCCCCAAAGGTGCTTTTCCAAAAGGCAACTGGGCTTTCTTGTTTTTCTTGGAATGTGGCATCCAGTTTTGGTCACCATGATGTAAAAAAAGATGTTGAGACTCTAGAAAGGGTGCAGAGAAGAGCAACAAAGATAATTTGGAGACTGGAAGCTAAAACACAAAAGGAACAGTTGCTGGAATGGGGTATATCTAGTTTAATGAAAAGAAGGACTTGAGGTGACACCATAGCAGTCTTCCAATATCTCAGGGGGTGCCACAAAGAAGAGGGAGGGTGTCAATCTATTCTCCAAAGCAGCTGAAGACAGGACAAGAAGCAATGGATGGAAACAAATCAAGGAGGGACGCAACCTAGAACTAAGGAGAAAATTCCTGACAGAACAATTAACCAGTGGAACAACTTGCCTCCAGAAGTTGCGAATGCTCCAACACTGGCAGTTTTTAAGAAGAGGTTGGATAACCATTTGTCTGCAATAGGATTTCCTGCCTAAGCAGGGGGCTGGACTTGAAGACCTTCCAGGTCTTTTCCAACTCCTATTCTATTCTATTCTATTCTATTCTATTCTATTCTATTCTATTCTATTCTATTCTATTCTATTCTATTCTATTCTATCCCATCCTCTATTCTATTCTATTCTATTCTATTCTATTCTATTCTATTCTATTCTTGAAAACATTTTGCTTCTCATTCAAGAAGCTTCTACGTTTCTTAGAACTGAACAAGCTTCTTGGATGAGGAGCAAAATGTTTTTAAGGGAAAAGCCAAGAAAGCCCAGTTGTCTCTTGAAAAAGAACCTTTCGGACAACCATGATCTAGATGATTGAGACTCTCCGTGGACATTTTGCCCTTTATTTGATTTATTAAGGAATATTCAGTGTTTCTATTTTCTTTTTTTGTTCCTTGGCTCAAGAGTTACTGATGATAAATGATCTTCTCAGTCTCTCTACCCCCTAAAAGCGAATGCATCCCTGTACATGTTCACCTGTTTATCTTTCAACCCATCGGAAATGAAAATAGGGGAAGTAGGTGGAAGGCAATGGAACATGTAGTTATGGCTTCCACACTCACTGAGCTAGAGGTGAGGTAGTCATTATTAATGTGGGAGTGTTTTTTTGTTTTTTTTAATCTTGGCACTTCTCAGCATATAAAATGTGGAAGATAAGAAGTCACTTGTCAGGATCTGGAAGAGTCTCATTTCTGCCCATATGAAAATTGCCTGGTTAACTTGTATGATTAATATTGTACAAAATAAAAGTCTGTCTACCATGGGCACTTGTCTCATGCTTTCCAGTCAGAGATTTCCAAGGCGACAGTATTACAACTTAGATATGTACAGTTTTGTTATATAAAAAACATTGTGTAGGAAGTTGGTATTGGTAGCACCTCGTAAGGGCCCCTTTCCAGGGTTACAGGAGAAGATGGTCAACAGTTTTGAAGGCGGAAGAGGGCTTTATGCCCCAACGGTAGATAAAACTGTAGAACCATTTTCTAGAAGAAGGAAAACTCTGATTTCAAACCTCCATTGCCTTGTAAGTATATCTGTTATTGGAAAAGGCTTCAGGAATCAACCTGGAGGCAAAATGCGGAGCCGGGGTCCCGGAAGCAATTCGTGACTGTGTACAATCACATTCTGGTAACTCCTGCAATGCAGCTAGAACTAATCATATCGGCTCTGCCGTTCCATTATTAGACTGTTTCAGTGATGTAGACAGGGGGGAATCTGCTGTTTGGGTAACAGTTTATCCTCCATATTAAGTTACCCAGGCCTCGAGCTCTGGAAAGGACACTCCGGCTTTGCATTCAGCATTGAAACAACACGGGGAGTGGCAGTTACCGGTTTCATAGCACACTACCATAGTCTCTTGAGACCGAACGATGCCAATTCAATTGTGTAGTGGGCTTCAGTAGACAAGAACCAGACCAGCATAGCTGCAACAGCATTTATTGGCTCAAAACTTGAGCTGAGGAACTGCAGGCAAATCACAGGGCCTTGACCAATCATAGGGCAAGAAAAAACCCACCCAAATATAAATGTTCTAAATTTTCCTCTGAAACAGTTGGGGTCACCTAAAGGCTAGTATCACTTTAGCACAGTTCGCAGTCAGGGTCATCTAAAGGTTAGTTTCATTTTAGCATAGTTAACACAGCTATGTACATTCAATACTTAACAAAAGTCGTTGTAGCCACAGGAGTTGAAGAAATTCACAGTAGAGATAGGAAAAAGTGTTCCCACCCAAGGACGTCTTTATCTTTATTTTTTCAGCAATAGAGTTCCTTTAAAACTCCGGGAAAGGCCAGGAGTGGGATCACGATGCCCACAGCTTGAAATGAAGGGAAAATGGGGAATGCTGGGGGGAAAAAAATGAAGACACCTTCCAGAAATGAAAAAAAAAAAAAACTTGCAGAAAACACAGAAAAAAATATTATCCAGCAGAATGGCAGTTCCCTTTTAAAATATGGAAAAGTTCACCATTAAAATTTAAAACAAGGTCATGGGCCGACAGAATAATAATAAATTATTAATTTTCATATGGGTGCAGTGGCTCAGCAGTTAAGGACTCTGAGTTTGTCAGCTGGAAAGGTTAGGGTTAGGATTAGAAGCTGAAAAGCTGACAGCCCGGGTTTGAGACCCGAGTGCTATGCGATATGAGGTTCCTTGCCCCAGCTCTTGCCCCACTAACTGTTCCAAAGCATGCAAACGCAGGTAGATAAATAGGTACCATTTTGATGGGAAGGAAACATCATTCTGTGCACCCTGACATATAGTTATGAAGGCCGAATGACCAGGGAAATGTCTTCAGATAACATTGGTTCCCTCTGCTAGGAAATGGAGATGAGCACCACTCCTAAAGTCAGACATAACTGGATAGGGGAAGCCTTTACCTTTATTAATTAATATATAAGAATAAAGTTATTATCATTTAATGACTTTAAATTAACTGGAGTGGTACAGTGGCCTAGAAGTGGAGCTCTCACCTCACAATCAGGAGGCTGTGAGTTCGATTCTAGGTAGAGGCAGCTATTTCTCTCTCTGGGCACACTGAGAATTTATCTGCTGAACAAAATTCCACATTGGCAACAGGAAGGGCATCTGGCCAGTAAACACTCAGCTCCATTCAGTTGTCTAGACTTTACCACGCAAGGGATTATGGGGTCATTAAAAGAAGCTTATGAATGACTTTAAATTAATTAAATAAATGGGGGTAATAGGATCCCATGTGGGCCACTAATCTTCTGCTCCGGGTTACCCTACTCCCCCATATCCTTGTTTCAAAGAAAAACAATCCTTTTAGGTCCCATCTGCACTAATGCCCGCTTTCCACTTTCTACCAATCAAGAGCTGGCCAGGCGTATGGATTTTGACAGGTCCAGAAAAGAGATGTGTGCACTGGAGATTAATTCCCCCATCCAATCTCTTTTCTCTTCTCTGCTGCTTTTTTTACCTATGAAACAATTGCAATTGTGCCATCAACGTCACATTTACTTTGCCCTACAAAAAACAGTTCTGAATGCAACAAATAAATCAGTTCAGGATCTGGGCACAGAATTTACTGAGCAACATATGGTTCCTTCTCAATACCTGATCACTTACAGGCTGATTCTGGAATGATTCAGTCCTCTATCTGCAAGGATCAGTCAGCATGCTCTTGCTAGCTGTTCCACCATGATTTACTATACACATATTATACATACTTTCCTAGAAACAAATCCATGCCCATTTAATCGTAACCCCAAATTAGATACAATACTGGAGTGTTTGGGGACAACTTTTATTGCATTCCAGCAGAATTTTATATTGGAGTACGTTCAGCGGTGGGATTCAGCCAGTTTGCACCAGTTCGGGAGAACCAGTTGTTGACTTTCTGAGCAGTTTGGTGAACTGGTTGTTGGAAGAAATAATTAGGGCAGAGAACCAGTTGTTAAATTACTTGAACCCCACCACTGAATATGTTTATTTGGTCAGCAAGCTGTACTGCTCTGGAGCTTGGCTCTAATTCATCCTTTCTTCTATGTGAGTGCTTCTCCATTCACTACAGTTCATTCATTGTCCTTCCTTATCCAGTGATGAGAAGCTTGGCTCCATTTGCACATAGAAAAACAGCTGGGCAGTCTAGGTAATTGTTGAAATGGAACATTTGGGGAATTCAGCTCTGGCCACGATTGCAGGTTGGCTGGCTAGCAACTGGCAAGCCAGATGGGAAGAAATGAAATTGTCTGATTGGACCATGAATTAAAGTACTGTTAGTTGGAATGTTCACCAGTTATAAAAAGTATTGGAAAATGGAATTTTCACATTACAGCAATTCCCATTGTTTTCATGGCTGGAAGTTATTATTTATACTGACAAATAAAAAGAATCATTCAGGGATATAAACACACATAACATTGATTCTGATGTAATGGCCCCTTGCTAACTAACTTATTGATCAACTCAACCTATTGAAAATTAAGGGCTGGCATCAAACTTTGGGGGGGGGCAATTTAATGTGTACATCTCAGAAATCTGGAAATATATTAAAGAAGAATATTTTCAAAACAGCAACTTAAAAATGTCTATGTGGAGCACCGATTTTGGAATATGAGAAGTATTGTGTGCATTTACAAAATGCATCTGTTTCTTTTCATATTTAATAATTTTCAAATATACTTCTCTGATTCCAGGACTCCTTTGATTCCAGGATTCCTTTTCTTGAAAAAGACTAGCAAGTTTGGATCTGTTAAAACTGGAATTGAAGACTACCCCAAATTTTCTTTTTCTTTCTTTTACTGATAAGTGATTGTATATTCATATTTGTATGTATTTTGAAAGCAAAGAGTAGGTGGAATGTGCTGTTCTTTGAAATATGTAACTATGAGAGAAGAGGAAGGGAGATTATAACAAAGAAGCCATCCACATTGGGGGGAATTTCTCAGGACTTTTTTCTCCAGATTTGTCCATGATTTTCCTTTTGACAGCTTTTCCCCTTCCCAAATGTTGTCCCATTCTGTTCAATATTTGCAGGATTGTTATAATGGAAGATGTGGGGATGGTGTCCTGACCTTGTTTATATAATTTATTTCCAACATTCTGTTGGGTTGGAATTTATAAAATAGTCATGGAAGAAGGCAATAGGGAACCACTTCTGTTATTATAGACCAGGAAACTCAACGGAATTCATCCTTCAGTCAAGCTCAGCTTTTGGTGACAATATGAATGCTAGTAATCAAGAGCTGAGTTTGACTCAAGGTAAATGTAAGGCATCCAGAAAGTATCCATAATATCAATCAGTCTGAGACATTTTCTCTCCAATTGATTTATTTAGAAACAGATCTGGCATGTCAAAGGCATTGAATCCACCCCTGGCCTGGATAAAATCCCCAACCTGGAGGGATACTCTCTACAGGAGGCAAAATTCCTTCTGAAAAATGAGGGGATTGCCTGGGGTGTGTGCAACATACCTCTGTCAGTTGATGCTTCTTTCTGGCTTCCACCAACTGGCATCTGTATAGTCTCATCATTCCTCACAATACTTGGGTAAGTGAATATGGATGGTCTCAAGCTTCCACCTATCCAAACAGATTGTGAGACCAAACCTGTCACCTTTAAATTCTGGAACTGTTGATGTAAATCTGCCCTTGATGGACTTCCAGGAATAATCCGGGGGTTGTCTTCTTGAGAGAAATCTGACCCCAATTGTCTCTCTTCCCTCCAATCTGACAGAATAGCTGTATGCCTGGGGCTTGAGAAAGATTTCTCTTCAGACATCTGGGTTACATCTGAGTTATAACAACTTCTTGAGTTGAAACACTTTGGTATAGCTCCTAAATCTCTTTCTCCTACTGCCATCCTAAAAGCATCCATCATCTCCTCCAAACAAGGGCTGACAGGTTCAATTAATGCTCTAGAGAGAGGGCCCACACACACTCCCCCCTGCACATCTCCAACTTCGGCTGATTGTTGATCTCTCTCCATTTCTGGGAAAAGAACTTCAGGATATCAGCCAACCCTTTCAAAAAGTAAAAAGTCACTTTGGGAAATAAATGTTGAAATTGAATTGCTTGAAATATTGGGCCCAGCAGACTTGTTTGGGCGATAATCTCCTAGGGGTCTTTAGAACCTCAAGATTCTTATGATCAGTCCATACCTCAAAGGCCTCTGGCGCCTCTTCTAGAAAATGCCTCCAAGTCAACAAAGCCCATTGTATGGCAAATGCTTCTTTCTCCCAGACCATCCACCTTCACTCTGTGTCTGTCAGATTTTTGGACACATAAGCGCAAGGCATCAGTCAGCCTTGAGAGTCCTTTTGCAGCAAAACAGCTGCCACCGCTACATCACTTGCATCTATTTGGACAATAAAAAACTAGGTCACGTCTGGGTGCTGGAGGATGGGCTCAGATGTGAAGAGGCATTTTAAGGCCTTGAAAGCTTTTTGATAGTCCATAATCCAAGCCAGGGGTTGACTTGGCTTCGATTTGGTGGGTGACAGGCCTGTTTTTAATAGCTCTGTCAATGGGAGGGCAACTTCAGCAAAGGATGGAATGAATTGTCTATAGAAGTTGGCAAACCCCAAGAAACTTTGAAGTTGTTTTTGGGTTCTGGGGGGTTGCCAGTCCAGCACCACTTTCACCTTTCCGGGGTCCATTTCAATCCCCAGGTTGGATATTTGGTAGCCTAAGTAGTCCAGTGACTCCTTGTGGAATTCGCATTTTGAGATTTTCATATATAATTTGGCAGCTAGAAGTTTTTCTAGAACCTGTCAGACCAATTGAACATGTTCTTCCATGGTTTCACTGAAGCTAAGGATATTAACCAGGTACACAAGGACCCACCGGTAAAGGTGCAGGTGTAGCACCTCATTGATGAGCTGCATAAACACTGCAAGAGCCCCCTGAAGTCCGAAAAGCATGAGTTTGAATTGGAAGCTACCCAGAGGGCAGTTAAAAGCAGTTTTCCACTTATCTCCCTCTTTGATGCGGACCTGGTAGTAAGCTTCTCCGAGATCTAGCTTGGTGAATACTTTGCCCTTCAACAGGTGGTTCAATAAGTCCTTCATAAGAGGGAGAGGTTACATGTTTTTGATGCATATGGCGTTCATGCCTCTAAAGTCAACACACAATCTCAACCCACCATCTTTCTTCTTGAACAATACGGGGGCAGCTAATCTTGATTTGGCAGGCTCAATTCTTCTTGAACAATACGGGGGCAGCTAATCTTGATTTGGCAGGCTCAATAAAACCTCGTTCCCAATTGCTATTGATGTATTTCCTTAATTCGGTCATTTCAGCAGGCATCATGGAATACATCTTTGGTTTTGGTAATTTCTAATTCTATGGCACAATCAGTGGCTCAATGGGGAGGTAAAACATTACACTCTTCTTCACTGAATGCTTCAGCCAAGTCTTTGTATTGGTTGGGGACCTGGTGGTTATCTGGGAGAAGGTGGGATGCCATGGATGCTGCTCAGGCTTTGGGTTCAAGCTGACTGGTGGCTTTGTAGTGGGTGGAAGAGGGGGCAATGGGCCCGGTCCAATGAGGATTTTTCTAAATCCATCCTCCCTTTTGATTGTTGGGGGCCATTTGTCTAACCAAGAAAGTCCCAGTATGATTGATTCTGACATCCTGGGGGCCACTATGAAGCATATGAGTTCGTGATGGGGTCCTAATTCCATCTTGATCAATTCTGTCATCTGAGTGGCTGCCCCCCCCAAATAAGGTTCCACCCTCTTGCTCATATCTGATTGGGAGTTTTTGGGGGTTAGTCTTTATGCCCAATTGTTCAATGATGGGAAGTCCGATAAGACATCTAGAACACACAGTATCAATGACAGCTTCTAACTCCCCAGCCTCCCCCATATTTGGTACTACTAACTTGACCTTAACTGTAAAAGGTATAATGGGATCACTCACCATTGGGTCATCTTCGCAGGTTGGGTACTCGGGGACGTGGTGTTGATCCGATGGTCCATTGCTCCCATCTGTGCAAAGGGGGCTTTCCCAGCTGTGTTTGGTGAATCTGCCCCTACCCAGAGGTCTTCCTTGATTCTTCCAACCTCTAAGAGTTGTATTAGGCGTCAACTGCAGAGCTTGTGGTACAGGAGCAGGGGCCAGACAGTCTGCTGCCTTATGACTGGCTTGGCCACATTGGTAACATTTCAGCACCCTGGTGGTTCGGGTACAAGCAGTTTTGGCTGGTCAGGTCAGCAGTCTCCTCACCACAATTATCTAAGTCGGGGCTGCCGGAAGGGGTTTCCTGTGTGGGTTGATGCTGCACTCCAAGTTGAGCGATGCGACATACCATGATTGTAAGGTCTCTGGGATTCCCCTAATTTCACAGGCCTTCTTTACTTCTGGATCAATGGCTTTTTAAAAATCGTGTAAAGTCATTCTTTCAGGCCAATCCATGAGGTGGCTTGCAACCCTTCTAAAGTCCCAAATGAATTCAAGGGTCGCTTGCCTTGTCTCATTTCCATTAACTTCTCTTCATTCTCTGCTATCCTGTCTGGATTTTCAAATCTGAGTCTTAATAATTGAATAAATCCGTTTACAATGTATAATTCAGGAGCTTGTTTGTTGTGTAGTTGGGCCACCCAATCTGAAACATCCCCTTCATTCATCCCATTTGTTATGGCCGTAACCAAATCATGCTCTGTGGCATATTGATCTCCAAATAGTTCTATATAGGATTGGTTTTGAGTTAGGAAGGAATTGAAATGTTCATGGCGACCATCGAATATGGCCTTAAAGGGTATTTGGTCCAGCCTGGATCGTGGTTGCAGAGGTGGCACAGGCCAGGCCCCTGCAGGTTGTACTGGAATGAAAGGAACTGGCCTGGTGGCATACGTAGGCTGGGTAGGCCCCCTGTATCCTGGTTGGGTGGTGCCTCTCTGGAATAGGGGTCCCCGTGGCCTCAGCTGGGGCTGCATTTGTGGTTGCCAGGAGGAAGATGGGTGTGGCCTGGTTCCCTGGTCTGGTGGAGGGGAAGTGGCTGCTGTCTGCAGTCTGGGCAACCCCCCTTCAGACCAGGGCTGTGTTGGTGCTGGCTGCCATTGGAATTTCCTAATACGCCATACAGAATAACCTTGAACTTTTCAACTCCTCCAACTCTCTTTAAAAAAATGTGGCAGCTGAATTTCAAAGCTGACAGTGAATTCCTTCCTTCCTTCCTTCCTTCCTTCCTTCCTTCCTTCCTTCCTTCCTTCCTTCCTTCCTTCCTTCCTTCCTTCCTTCCTCCGTTAACAAATCTACCATTACAGTTGTATTATTTACAGAAATAACAATAATAACTATTCCATTAAGACAAACAGCCACACTTTTAAAGATCATGCGGTACTTCTGCATGGTAATTAGATATTAGAATGTGAGATATTACTTATAAATATAATTTGATATTTAGGTTTTCCCAAATATTGCAAGGATCAAAGAAGTTAATGCCACAGTCTTAATTTAATTTCTCTATAGATAAATGTTGATATTAATAATATTACAACAAAATGTTGCATATGTCACACTGGGAGTGAGATCCATTTATGATTTTGCATTCTGACACTAAGGAGGCACTTGTAATTTGTGCTCACTCCTTAGGCCCTTTCACTTTTTGTCTGTATCTAGATGGTAGATAGCTTAGATGCTAAAGTACCTTCTTTTGTGTAGGCCTTAATATTTCATTTGTACTTCTAAACATTTTGTCGTTCTGAAGCTAGAAACACATGAAAAATAGTTAAAATGTAAACAGAACTGGAGGAAGGGGGAGAAATAAGGCTTGATTGTGTTATTATAGACCCAATTTGCATAAGCAGCATATCAGGTGCTGGCCTTCGTCTTTCAATAACAATTGTGGATTTCTATTTCCATCTATTTTCAACTTCAACCTTGACTTTTCATGGCTTTCTATCTGCTCATCATGACTTTCACATGTGGTTGTATAACCAGGTGATCCACTCATAACAGTTATGATTATATGGAGGAAGTCCATATCTCAAATGACCCAATCCCCCCTCAAAACCTGTCGCTTTAAGATAGTAGATCAGCATAGGACATTATCAACTTTTTTTTTACACCCAAATGCAAATCTTTTATTGCCAGTGGTTATTTCAATTAGCTCTTTAGACTAATCCAGTAGGACTCTTATTTCATCATTCCAAACCCCCAAAACTTTAACCTTAGACTGTCTACTATTGACCTCACCCCTTTCCTAAGAGGTCTGTAGGGGGCGTGCATAAGTGCACCAACGTGCCTACCGTCCCTGTCCTATTGTTTCTTTTATTTTTCTTACATGTATCCATTTAATGTATTCATAACTATGTTTATTCTTTTTTTTAATTTTTAAATGAGATAACTATGTTTATTCTTATACCTATTGTGTTGTAAGCGATTGACAAATCAAAATTAAATAAATAAAAATAAAATTTGTCCCTGACCCAAGAAAGGACTTTTACTGTGGGAAGAGAAGCTTTCTTTTTATATTTTCTATTTTGTTCTACAAATTAATCTCATTTCCTGGTTGGCTAAATCTATTGACTGTAAGCAACAACTATGGAAATCCAAAGGTTTCTCTTTCTAAGACTCTTCCCTCCAACTCATGTTTGGTTGTCTTTGTACTTGTTTTAGTCTGCGTAAATTGGGTGTCAAATTCCAGATGGAAGCCAAGCTGCTTGTTGTGTTCATGGATAATTGGGCATTCATAGGTAGGTGAAAAAATCCATCACATTTGCATCCAGATTTTATTAGTATCCTACTGTGCAGCAATGCTTCCTTTTCAGAAACCAATAGCTGTTTGTCAGTGCCTGCTTGTTTATATCTGACCATTCCTCAATAGCTGTTTCTTCAAAAGAATTGTGATTAGATAGTTCTCCTTTTGTTATCTATTTTTTCTCTTCCTCTCATCTTGCTTTTCCAGAGTTTAAAATTTTATGCCTGTGAAAAAAGCCAGACCTTTCCAATTAAAGGCATATTGAAGGCGATTTCAGTCTGTAGAACAAATCAGAAAGTGGTCAGCCAAAGTACAGCTCTTTTTTTTATTCCTTTATGGTTTATGCATTTGAATGCTTTATGAAAAAATAACTTTTGAGACTAGCCTGATTGCTTAAAGTTCAGATGATATTAAATCTATATATTGGGCATGCTCTCCATGTCTTATGGTGTGAAAAAGAAAAAAAAGTTGGATAGCTAGCTTTCCAGGAGGGTTTAATCAGTGGTGAGATTCAAATAATTTAACAACTGGTTCTCTGCCCTAATGATTTTACCAAACTGCTCAGAAAGTTCATGACTGGTTCTCCCGAAGTGGTGCAAACTGGCTGAATCCCACCACTGGGTTCAGTTGCTTTTCCTGTGGTTTGCAAAGGATCATGTTACAGAATTCTTGTAGTTCGTTCCAACACTACAATTCCATGATCCTATGATTTCAACTCTTTGTCTTCTTCCAAGCAATGTCTAAAAAGAATATTTCTTTAGGCTAGAATAAAGTTCCTTGAAGATGGGCTCCAGCACAAGTCCCAAAGCTTGGAAGACAAAACCTCTGGTCCCAGTGACTGGCCCAAATTGGATCCTGCAACGTTGTCCTGGAACACGTATATTTGCCTTCATCCATGAAAGAGGACATTATTATGGTTCATCGCGCAATCAGCCAAATGCTCATCATTTTTGTCTACCTATGGAGTCCATTCCAAGGACCTGGGATAAGCAGATGTAGATGTTAGGTAGTATTACAGATATTGTTGCAGGATGTAAGCTGTTCCGAGTAAAGCCACCTTTTGCAATTGAGTGATTATTATTATTTGTTAAATTTATTTGCCAACCTATTTCATTGTGGGACTACTCTAGGCAGCTTACAACAATGAAAAAGGAGACATGAAAAGAAGTGTAAACATAGCAGTAGTAAATTAATAGAACAATAAAATAAGCAATGTAAAAGAAAACAACAATACAGTAATATGAGAACACAAGATAGGTGGGTGGGGAACCAAGGAGTGAGGTGGGATTTGCTATCAATCTAATAGCATCCTCAGTGTGGTACTCCCCAGTGGTGGGATTCTACCAGTTTTCCTACTGGTTCGGTGATCGCGCACTTCGCGCATACGCACCTAACATGCACAGCTTTCCAAACTCCAGCTGAGGCTCTACTGCGCCAATCAGCTGACAGGATAAAGAACAGAAAAGCACAGGGGCGGGTGAGAGGGCTGATCTTGCGCTTTTCTCTTCTTTTGCCTCTCAGCTGATCATCGGAGCTTTTTTTTTTTTTTACTACCAGTTCAGGTGAACCAGGCTGAACCGGTAGCATTTCACCACTGGAACTCCCCCATTGAATCACCAGAGCAAACAGCAGAGCCAGGATTTTCAGGCTCTTACAGAAGGATTGGAGAGTGGAGGCAGATCTCACCTTGGAGGGTAGAAGGCTTCAAAGGATGGCCACAGTGCCACCATTTGAAGCAAAGACTCTTCTTCTGGATACCAATAGTTGGAGTTCTTTGATCAATAGGATGTGCAGTAGGCCTTCTGTTCTGGTACGAGTGGAGTGGGTTTGCCCTAGTGGAATGACACAGTTTATCAGGTACCCTCGACCTATGCCACTAATGGCTTTAAAGGTCATAACTAACAACTTGAGCTGCACTATAATTATAATTATTATACTATAATTATAAGCATGTCCTTCACACATGTGATTTTCTTAGGAGACTGAAGGGATTGAGATTCTTGTAAAGCCATGAACAAGAAGACAAATAATCAGAGGAGAGCTGAGATAAACAGAGAAGACTATTTCTGTAAAATGGAGTGAAAAGCATCAACATATTTTCCCAAATATTCAGAAGCTGGTTCTGTTTTTTTTTTCCTGATTCAAATTCTCGGATATGACACTGGAAGCCTGGGCATGGAAGGTTCAGAGTATGAAACAAATTGAAAACAGGAAAATCGAATATTCCACAAAGGTATTACAAACTATTTGCTGGAAAGGCGGATAAGATATTTTAAATACAGTAAAACAGCAGCAGCAAAACCTTGATCCAAAGCCTGGACAGAAATGTTTCTGTACTGATAGAAAAGCAAAATGAGGAATGCTATCAGAGTGACAGAGGAATTCTCTCTATATTCTTCCAATTAGAACTCAGTAAATTGTTGCTTTTATATTTTAGTTAGTTCGTGAAGCACTGTAATGAAAAATATATAAGCTGTTCATTGCCTGAGTTTGATGCTTAGTTCTATGTGGCATGTAATTCAAAACCTTTCATGCATGGTCCTTTTTCTTTGATAATTGTTAGTTTGTCAGAAGCTGTGTTTAAAAAAGGGCATCCACCATACTCATACATCCAAAAGGACCTTGAACCCTGGACATTATTCAACAAAATTCAATTCAGTGTTGAGAAAAGTAAGGACTTGTACTTAGCCAAGAAAAATCAAATGCATGGGTATAGAATAGGACAGGTGATCCTTGGCTTAACAGCAGTAACTGTGAGCAGGAACTGGGAGTCCTAATGAACAATCACTGAAGCATGAGCCAGCAGTGTGCAAGAGCTGCCAAAAAAGCCAATGCAGCCCTAGGTTGCATCCACAGAGGGATAGTATCAAGATCATGTGAAGTGCTAATACTGCTTTATACTTCACTGGTAAGACCACACTTGGAATACAGTGTCCAGTTTTGGTCACCATGATACAAAAAAAAAATGCTGAGACCCTAGAAAATGTCCAGAGAAGAGCAACAAAGATGATTAAGAGATTGGAAGATGAACAGTAGCGGGAATTGGGTATATCCAGACAAACAAAGAGAAGGACTAGGAATGAGATGATCGCAGTCTTCCAATATTTGAGGGGCTGTCACAAAGAAAGAAGGGTCAACATATTCTCCAAAGCACCTGATGGCAGGACAAGAAGTAATGGATGCAAGCTTACCAAATAAAGCTCTAAGCCGGAATTAAGAATACATTTCCCGTTGGTGAGAAAAATGAATCAGTGGAACAGCTTACCCTCTATAAGTGATGGAGTGCACCATTACTAGACATTTTTAAAAAGAGATTGGCTAGTCATTTATCCAGAATGGTACAGGGTCTCCTGCTTAGGCAGGGGGGTAGGACTAGAAGACCTCCAAGGTCCCTTCCAACTCTGTTGTTCTGTATTCTATTCAACTTTAAAAACCAAATCCAATTTTGATACAGATGATATCTGAGTGTGAAAAATTATAGCTTGGAAAATAGCATTATAATACATATTCATATATAGTCAATCTATACCATCTATCAGAAAATATGACCTAAAATTGGTTTCCTTTTAAAATATTGCTTAGACAGAGAATGTTATTTTGTTGCATTTCCCTTTTTACAACAAGAGTAAAAGTGCCAGCACTTCCATCATTAAATAATAATAATAAAAAACTTCAAAGTTCATTGTGGTCACAATAGTTAAACAAAAAGTCTTGGGGAAAAAATAAAAGAACTGTTTGTTCAATCTAAAAGGAATATTTTTTAATTAAAATGTTACCCAAGATGCCCGTCTTTCTTGGCTCTATGTAAAGAAGTAAGGTAAATGGTTTGGTATAGCTCCTACACCTTTTTAATGTAATTTGCTTCTTAATTGTGAAGTAGGCTATTAGTTTTGCAATTACAAAAGGCCAAGCTTTGTAAGACCTTTTTAGAGTGGGAGGAAAAGTCACCTTTGAGAAAAGTAATAGAACACTAGAGAAACCTATTTGAACATTTTGCTTTACAGAACGGGGTGTTATAGAATTCGGTGTTTGTTGTCCTCTTGCATGGGGAAAAAGGGCAGGCTGTTACATACCAGCTTTTATATTAGGAATCCACATTTTGCCGCCATTCAGAAATGTTGGAATCAAAACCATTGGATGGAATCCACAAAAATAAAACCATTTGAAATCATGATTTAACTCCCTGTGGGTACTAAATGGAATTAATTTACTTCTGGATCCAACCCAAGAGTGAACAAAAAACTGTTACTCTTTGTAACCTGGTATGGCTTCTTCTGTAGGATGTTCTTGAAACTAACAAGGAACCATTATGATGATATGACAACGAGGTGTCTGTAGATACAAGCCTGTGCAGATCTATATCACAAATAAACATAACGATAATTTTCTACAGTAGTTCAGAGATCAACAAACCAGCTATCTTCTTCTCCAGAAATAAATGACAGAATATTATTGGGCACGAAAGTACTGTCAACAATCTCCTTTGGCATTAGCCTCTGGCATCGTCTTTCTTTCCAAGAAGGCTTTTAAACCTCACTAAATAACATATGCCCTGAGGGATCATTCTTCCAGAGTTATTTTTTTATCAAATGATGACAAATTGGCTAAAAAAAAAAATCACTGGGAGAAGGAGCAACTTCTGATTTTTTCTTGGTGTCTGCACTGAGTTTCCTTGTGGGAAGTTGGCAAGGAACATCATAAAACTTCCTTCCCTTTCCTCCCTTCCCCCTCTCTCCCTTCTTCGTTCCTTCCTTCCTTTCTTTCCTTCTTTTTCCTTCTCTCCCTCCTTTCCTCCCTCCCTTCTTTCTTTCTTTTTTTTCTGCCACATTGGGTTTTGACTTCCTGCTGGCTTCCCCATTGACTTAATAAATAATAGGTGCCTGCTGGCTTCTCCACTGACTTAATAGATGCTGTGTGCACCAAGGAGGATCCATGAGGATATGGTACATGTTGGAAAGAGTGTATGGGAATATGCAAGTGGCCAGCATAGTCCGAGTTCAGAGGGGCTGAAGAGGTTCCATAAGTTGGGGAGACTTATGTAATCATGACTCAGTTTACATTTCCTGCCAGCTTTCCCACTGACTTGTGGGAAGTTGTCAGGAAATGCTGGAAATGATGATCATCTGACTGTGGCTGACCTGATAATCTAAACTGGTAACAAAGATCCAAAAAGTCTGGATTTGCTTGGGGAAACTTATGTTTTTATTCTTATTTAGCCTCTTGTTGAAGGTAAAAGAAAAGAGAATCACTTTTCTTAGATTTATCAGGCATAGACTGCAAAAATCCAGGCAACCACTAGATCTTCTTTATAAATAAATGCTTGAGTGCATGTTATTTACAAGCATTTTTAAGCAGCTTGCCCATTCAATCAAAGACACAGTGCTTCCTTTCTTTTGAGGATGTCAGAAGGTGAGAGGCATAGAAACAGACTGTTACTATGGCAGCCCATCACTCTGCATGTATCACCAAAGATCTTATTGGCCTCCTCATTTTAAGGATTTAAGAAAGGTGGTGAAAAAAACCACTGCTGTTTGCAGGCTTTAGGAGCTTCAGATGTTTGTATGTCATGATGTTTTAATGCCTGTTAGTTTAATTGATTGTTTTGAATGCATTTCTTTGATATTTATGACATTTTATATGAGCCACCTGGACTCTGAAATTGGATGTAAACTATGTAAATAGCAACAACAATAACAGGCTGGGAGCTTTTGTGTGTCTGTGGTATGATTTCTTTATTTCACATTACCAACCCTATGAATTTTTGCAAGTAGAAAAATGCTACAGTAGTCCAACTTCTCTACTCTTGTGCATTGGGTTGGTGTTTTTAATATTGAGGGACAGACCACTGTTGCACTTTCTTAACGAGATACTCCTTAAATCCATTATAATTATTATTTTGTAGTCATCCTGTTGAGTAGGAAGATGAGGTGGCCAGGTCTATCTATGTTTCCCAGGGGTTGCGACTATTTGCTGTGTTCTACAACAGTTGGAAACCTTGATATAATCAATATAATCATAGAATCATAAGGCTGGAAGGAGCAGCAGACCAACACCTCGCTCAAGTCAGGAGTCTTATACCATCCCAATCGAATAGTTGTCTAGTCTATTTTTGAAAATTTCCAGTGATGATGATAATGGAGGAGGAGAAGAGGAAGAAGAGGAAAAAAGAGACTAGGAGGAAGAGAACTTTAAAAAAAACTTGACTGCCTTTTTCATACTCTTTCAAATGTTAGTGGCTTCATTTCAGATGCCTCAGTTTCTTCTAAATTCAGCTTGTACATCTGGCAGTCAGTGTGTTTACAGGGATCGGAATAATGTCACAGCATTACAATGCATAATCCAGCTCTATTCTGCATCAATCCCAAGATTCTAACAAAAGTAGCAAGACACTGTTGGCAATTCTAATCCCATATGCTATTGAAGCCCAAATCTTGAGTGTTATTTGCATGTGAGACGAGCACCGACTATTCTTTGGCATTGGGTTTTTGTTTTTTGTTTTAGTATGGAATATAAATTCATTTTTTACAGTCCACAAGTCACTTCTGAATTTTCCAACCTCGCAAAGCTGCAAGAAGCATTTTAAACTGCATTGTCAAGATTTTATACAATTCTGCTTTGTATTTTATCAGCTCTTGAAGCTGTGTTGTTAGCAATTTTTTTCTAGGGCCCATTTCACTCCCTGTTCCAGAAAGTCTGTCTCTAATTCAGTATCAAAACAATGTTGATAAAACCTGATAAATATTATAAAGCCAAAGCATGAATTAACTCCTTATTGGTTGGAATGTAAGCCTACGATAAACAATGCTGTAGAAAAATTACTCCAGACTAAATATCGTCATACAGTTTAAATAATGTGGGAAAATGATTTGAGTGAACCCTATTATGAAAGATAAGCATACCCAGAGTCAAGGAACTCTTCTGAAATATCTCAACATATTTGAAATAACATGTCAACTTTTTCATTCTGCATTCAGCTACCAGCATTAGATAAGAAGATGCAACTTTGACCAAAGGATGATATTTCATTTGTGATCAGATAATTTTGCTCCCAGGATTTGGAGGGGGGCGTTTTCTACATTTCATGTGGACATTTTGTGGTTGTTAAACTTTTGAAATGGGATTCACACAAGTAATACAACAGTATTAATGTTTAAGTGGTTTTTCTATAGCATTGTTGATGTTCACATTGCAGCTAATGCAGGGGTGGGATTCCACCTGTATAGCAACTGGTTTGGTGATCGTGCACTTTGCGCACGCGCTCCGCATTTAAAAAAGCTCTAATACTTACGTTCTACAGCAGTCCCTGTGAAGAAAACAGCTGAGGTGTGGCAAACTGCTCTGCCGCGTGAATCAGTTGTGCTCTAAATAAAGGAAATAAAGCATAGGACAGAGCATGAGCAGGCAGGCGGGCCCACATGCTCGTTGCAGCGAACTGGTTCACTGCCAGCTGATCTTTGAAGCAAGGGGTTTGCCCGAACTGGTATCAACTGGTAGAATCCCACCCGTGAGCTAATGAAGAGTTAACACGATGCTTTGTTTCTAATCCAGGGAACAAAATCTTTGTGTGCTGCATGAATTTGGTGGTGTTTTTTGTATACCTCTGTGCATTCACATCATTTATTCTGTATTTTGACAGGTAGTCCTTGACTCATGCCCGCAGTTGAGCCCAAAATTTCTGTAGCTAAGCGAGACAGTTGTTAAGTGAGGTTTGTCCCATTTTATGATCTTTCTTGCCACAGTTGTTAAGTGAATCATCGCAGTTAAGTTAGTAGTAAAGTTGTTAAGTGAATCTGGCTTCCCCTTGGCTTTTTTTGTTGAAGGTCACAAAAGATGATCTCATGACTCTGGGACACTGCAATCATTCTAAATATGAGTCAGTTGCCAACTTTGATCACATGACCATGGGGCTGCTGTTACAGTTCTAAGTGTGAAAAATGGTCACAAGTCACTTTTTCCAGTGCCGTTGTAACTTTAAACGGTCATTAAATAAACTATTGTAAATTGAGGACTACCAGTATCAAGATGACATTGTTCTTTTTGTGAATATCCATTTATTTATCTGTTTACTAGTGTCTTAAACTTCGGGCTGGCTGCACAATATGTACAGATAGCCTTCAATTTACAATTCTGTTAGTGAGCATTCAGAGTTACTGTAGCATTGAAAAAAGTGACTTGTGACCATTTTTCGCACTTAAAACTATTGCAGCATCCCCTGGGCGGCCTAAGGTGTTTTTTTCAAGAGGAACTGGACTTTCTGATTTTTCTTTGAAGACGTTTTGCTTCTCATCCAAGAAGGTTCTTTAGCTCTGACTACTTAACAACTGCAGCGAGAAAGGTCGTAAAATGAGGCCAAACCCACTTAACAACCATCTTGCTTAGCAAGGGAATACTTGGGCTCAGTTGTGTGGTCCTAAGCTGAGGAGTACCTATAACAAGAAAAAGAAAAGAAAAAGGGACATAGTCAAATAATATAATATGCAAATCTCTTTAACCCTCTGAAGTATCAAAATGGTACTCAGAACAGAAATCTTCTATAGCTGGTGAACTGATGTGTCTGCTAATCCTACCCCAAATCTTGGATGTCAGGGCAGTATCTTCAGGGAAGAGTACTGGAATAGCCTGGCAGTTCCTTCTTCAGTGGATTTTACTTAATCTGATCCTTCATCTATGATCTAATACTCTGGTTTCTCTTTAGATCGTATAAATCCTTTCATCCATGATCTACCTGTCATGGATGGCTCATTTGGGAGTCTACACTCCCATGAGTATAGTTCATAGTGTCACTGGGATGTGCAATAATAACACTACCGTGATTCATGAACAGAAAGGGAAGATTCTCACTCCGCTACAGTCTAATGTTAAACTGGAGAGTGTGGTAAACATGTGAAAAGAAAAAGGATTAACAATAACTTTGTAAGCAACTTCTTTCAAATTAATTATCATTTAAAAAAAATTGGATGAGGTGATTAACACAGCAGGTTAAGCAAAGTGGGATGCAATTCAAGGAATGTATTGAAATATATAGTTCCCTTAATTTGCAACAGATTTAATTTCTGTTTAATTATGTTGCATATATGATCCTTGTTCCAACAAGGATATGATCACACTAATAGCACAGAGAGACCCTGTCTACTTCCCCAAGAGTCACCCTCTTAAACTAAGATGACACTATCAGATTGTGCATCTTGCACCTTGCCTGAGTTCAACTCAGTGTGGATCTTAGCAGCATTATCCACCAGCACACACAACCATCTCAGACTATTTCTCACAACAGTCCTGCAGAAAGTCCTGTGGCCTATTCTCTACTGAGCAAAAACCAGGTCACTCTTTACATTTAATATAATCTGGGCTATAAATAGCTGCTTCCTATTTATTTCCTCGTCGAACATGGGGAAATCGGGAGATTCAGGCAGTTCAAATGAGTATAAAGATTTATTGCAAGCTTATGCTCTCTGCAAGAATCTGAACTACTAACGGTCAAGGGAAATTAGTGAGAGCTAAGAATAGAAAGTGCCATTTCTATATATACATATACAACTGATTCATATTTATGACACTTGCAGTGTCCCGGAGTCCCCTTTTATGACCTTCTGACAAGCAAAGTCAATGGGGAAGCCAGATTCGCTTAACAACTGTGTGACTAACTTAACAGCTGCAGTGATTCACTTAACAACTGTGGCAAGAAAGATTATAAAATGGGGCAGAATTCTGTTGCTAAGCAAGACATTAACAAATGTCTCGCTTAGCAACAGAAGTTTTGGGCTCAATTGTGATAGTAAGTCAAGCACTACCTGTGTTTCAAGAGTTGTGGTGGCACAGTGGTTAGAATGCAGTACTGCAGGCTACTTCTGCTGATGGCCGGCTGCCTATAATTTGGCAGTTTGAAACTCACCAGGCTCAAGGTTGACTCATCCTTCCATCCTTCTGAGGTTGGTAAAATGAGGACCCAGATTGTTGGGGACAATATGCTGACTCTGTAAACTTAGAGGGAGCTGTAAAGCACTGTAATGTAGAATATATGACTAAGTGCTATTGATATTGCTAAGAATGAAAGGAATTCAAGGTGCGCTGGACTTGGATCTTTTGTGGTCACACAGGGACTCATGACTGATGATGTGTTTGACCCCTCCCTCAGGCTCAGTCTGATTATCTCTTATGCTTCCATAGGTATTGTATTATTAATAGCTAAATGTCTATGGAGATTCTCAATCATCCAGGTCATAGCTGTCCCAAAGGTGCTTTTTCAAGAGGCAGCTAGACTTCCTTGTTTTTCTTTACAGGTGTTTTGCTTCTCATCCAAGAAGCTCCTTCAGCTCTGAATTACCAATAGCATTATTAAACCTAATCCAAAAAATTGCATATGCCAAGGAGTTACTATATTGCTGTGCCATTTCAACAGTTCTGAGTAAAAGAAAGTTACTAATTATTAAAAAGATGAACAAAATCTCACCTGCATATAATAGTAACTTGAATTTACTTTCAGTTCCATGCCCAGCTGAATATTGCCATGTTGTCTGTTAAAGGCACCAATGGTTCCAGTACCAAGCTAAGCATTAAAGGAGATATTAAAGGAGCCTTGACATTTTCTCTATCTCATCTTGATTGCAGAGAGGAGATAATCCTATTAGCAGTTATCCAAGCAGAAGAATTATTTATCCAAGAATAATTTTTATCCAAGAAATAAATTAACTGCAAGGCTACTTGTCTTCATAACTTGCTTCCCAAACATAATTTGCATCCTAGCAAAGTTTTTTTCCTCCTCTAATGAAGCCCAAACAGCTGTTTTGTTTTTATTAGCATATAATGTTCATATAATATCAGTAGTCTAATATTATTTGGCATTTGAAAAACCCAACTGCACAAAATAAATAATTGTAAGTAATGCTGTTTGCAATCTATGTGCCAAAGTAAGTGTTAAAAACTTGGCATCAACATTTGGTAAAGATATGGGGGAATAACCCGGGCAGTCCATTTTATTTTAAAAATAAATGTTATTTATGGAATGTAGCATGATGTGTTGAATGGGCACCTAAAATTTCTGGAAGATTAATTCATTTTTTAAAAAGGGACTCCCTACTCAATGGGATCTCTATATAGAATATTAAATCTTTGAAAAATTCAGTAAATGTTATAAGAGAATTAATTTCATTGTAATGGTTATGAATTACCCCCAAGGAATCTCTAATGACGCACACACACACACACACAAACACACACACACACACACACACACACACACACACACACACACTCTTACCAGGTCCTTTCCATTTCTTCCCAAGACTTTTATTTGAATGAATATTCAGTATTCAAAACATACAATTGCTCATGTTCTAATTGATCAAATTTTAATTTGCATGAGAAGCACAAGGTATTAATGTAAATGGTTCAAAAGCATTCTAAACAATTATCATTGCTCTTATTACTAGTATCCATTTGTTTATTTATATATCCATTTCACATATGTGTGTGGGTTACATGACCCTCACATCATCTTCTTTTGGTTTGAAACACATGTCTGTCTGTCTGTCTGTCTATCTATCTATCTATCTATCTATCTATCTATCTATCTATCCATCCATCCATCCATCCATCCATCCATCCATCCATCCATCTATGCTGGCTGGAGAATTCTGGGAGTTGAAGTCCACAAGTCTTAAAGTTGCCAAGTTTGGAGACCTCTGCTCTAGAAGTTAAGACACCAGGCTAGAAACCAGGCGACTGAGTGTTCTAGTTCTGCCTGATGGATGAAAGCTGCCTGGATCACTAGGAGACCATCAGTTCTAGTTCTGCCTTAGCTATGAAAGCCTGCTGGGGCTTTCATTCTCTCTTAGACCAACTCACCTCACAGAGTTGATATTATGGAGAAAATAGGAAGAAGAAGTGTTTAGTATGTTCCCTGCCTTGAGTTTTCTGGACCACAATAAACTACAAAAGCTGGCAAAAATAGGTATATAAAGTTTTAGGGTTATATTTATTTGGATACAGAGATTTGTACCAAACCATCTGGTAATCTCAGTTATTAACTACTAATTATGTAACATCCATTAATGTTCAAAAACTCTTGTTCAATATTGAGTTGGAGAATGTCTTAATTGTAATCATTGTTCCTCTAGCAATCCTGGCAAAAAAAACTGCCAGCCCCTGAAACAGAAGTTAAATTGCATAATAATAATAATAATAATAATAATAATAATAATAATAATAATAATAATATCCATAAAACATGTTTTCAAGATTTGTAATCTGATACTATTCAAGTTTATAGGTGTGGGTGTGGGTGTATAAAATCGTTACACAATATAGGTGGCCCAGGAAAAAGCGATTTGAATGGTTTCACTCAAGTATACAGTATATATTTGAGAAACTATTTAATTTTTTAAAAATCTCTGACCCTCCTATATGGTTGATTCTAGTATCTTTACTCAAGGCCAAGCTTTCTTTTCAAAGTGTGTTAATTGGAGAATACTCTATGCTTACAACGATATATTTGCAAGACATTTCAATAGCCACAATGGTATAGTAGTGAATGGCATAAATTATGGAATTAAGCATGGGTCATTTAAAAGGTTTCCAGGGTACAAATGTCCTAATTAAAAGAGGTTTAATATGAAGAATGCTTTTGATTAGTTAATGACACAGTTAATGAAGAACTGAAAAAAAGAAAAAGAAAATGATACACAGAAGATAGGATTACTGATGGGAAAAAGAGCTTATTCCCAGCAGGTAGCAATTTAAAACCCTGGTTCTTAACTAAATGAATCCATGGTCATGGGTAGTTGCTTTGAATGCCCGAAGCAAATAAAGTACTGTACATTTGAAAGTGTCTTTAAATATAACATGTTGCTTCTCTATGGAAATAATTAACTGCTGTTGCCACAACAATAGAAAATCACCACAGGCAAGATAAGAGTAGGACATGGAATAAACTGTTCCATGAAAATACTGTATGTCCCTTGGACAAAGTGATAATTACATCTTCAGTTGTCCATGAAATGGTGAAGATAACTTATAGCAGACTGGCTGCATATTCTTTTGCAGTTTCTCTGTGCTTTGATGGGTGGTTTGTGCACAAGTGATGGAGAATGGTCAGTAAATGCTGATTGGAATCAATTAATTCCATAAATGAGGAACAGATTCCCATATCTTACTGGCAATTGATTTTAGTTGATTAGCAATACAGTTATTATTCATTGTTTGATCTTTCCCTTCCCCATTGTTTTGGACAGGTATACTGTATGCAGCCCCTTCATGAATGCATGTTCACTTATTGAGGAGAAATGTGGGTTGGAGTGGAGCAACTGGGACTTATAGTTTTTTTAAATCTGTATCATTCTTTTTTTGTCTATTCTTACTCTTTGGGGGTGACTTCCTTATGGACCAGAAGCATTATGTAGAAGTGCTGTTAAGATGTTTAATTTAATAACTGGAACTATTAGTGTATAATGGATGAGAGCACACAGTTGTAGTTGATTGGTTGGAGAGTGTGGGTTCCTGCATGAGGCAATGTTATGATTGGTTGCTTTGGATGTATATAGGGGGAGTTTCCCTTTTTCCCGCTTTTTTCTTCTGTGTGTTCTGTATGCTGTTCCATGATTGACCTGATGATTTACCTCAGGATATAGTGATGTGTCTGACAATCTTGTTTATTGCAAATATAAATGTAAAATATATTTATTTATATAAAACTACAAGTTTGTGTCAGAGTCTCTGTCTCCATTTGTACACTGGCTACACAATTCCTTGACAACTGCCATATAATTCTGTTAATGCAACAGATGATAGGATAGGATAGGATAGGATAGGATAGGATAGGATAGGATAGGATAATAACTTTATTGTCACTTTGAATGTACACTAATTGGCATACATAAAAATGAAATTTTGTTGCATACAACTCTCAAAGACTCACTACTTCCAATATACACTACATAAGCATGACTAAATAAATAAATAAATACAAAATTATGTATGTACCCATATATATGACAAAGAGTAACAACACAGTTTAGTTCAGATATATATATTTACAGGGGGAGAAAAACGAATCTGGTAGTTCTGCTAGAAATATTCCCTGACAAATTCCCCCAAAATTACGTTAATCCAATTTGTATATAATGATACTATATATGATACAATACTTTTCTCAACCTGGTGTCCCAGAAATGTGTTCGACTTCAACTTCCATAAATTCTATCTAGCATTCTGGTTTCAAAGCTATGTATACCCTTCACGGTTTTCATTGCAACATAGAAAAGCAGCTGGGCATCATCTTTCTGAAAACCTTGATCATATCAGGGCCAGCCTGGTTCTTAGGAAAGGGGACGGGGAGGAAGGGAGGGAAGGGTTATAGACTTCCAAAAAAGAAAGCAAAAAGTCCTTTTGCCACTTTTTCGCAATCAAAAAAAGGCACAAGATGTCCTGGAAAGTGTGTGTGATATTATGTGGCAATGGAAGCTACTTTTCTTTCATTCCCACTGTGTTTTGAAAAACACAGGCCAGCTTTAATGCAGAGTGAGGAGTTTTTAGGCACTTTTAGGCCTGTGGGGGTGGGGAGGGAAAGTGGTACAATGGTCACGCTCACCAGGTGTGTTCCTGTGGGAGACGAGAGGTAGAATTCTGCATTTGTGGTGCTTTGCTTTTGAAAATGCCTTCCCTAAGAATCTTTTTTTTCTTCGCCATTTGAAAATGTTTGCTTTTCCAGGCCTTTTGGTCTTTTAGCTCTCTTTTCGTTAGCTTATGTAATCTATTCATTATCTAATTTAATGAAATCACCATTTATACCAAGGACTAAAACAAACTAAAATTGTTGGACTTTCTAAAATAATTCCATTGACTTTCTTCAAGGATAGTAATCCAGAAGAATGGATTGATCCTATCAATTTAAATGCTGAAGCTGATTTCTTTTTTTCTTTTCCCCCCTCTGTCTCAAATTGCAAATGCTGAAAAAAAGAGAAAGAAACTCATGCATTGATTTTATGTATGGGGCACGAATGGCAAGACAGTTTATCAATTCTGTGCTGGATTAGACCCGGTTGATTATCACTGGGATACAGATCTGTAAATAAGCACCTTTAATGGATTAAGAGAAAATCTTTGCACACATTAATTGCACAGACAGATTCAATCCCCTGGAAAACCAAGGAGGAAATCAATGGGCAATTTTAATGTGAAATCAATTGGGATTATCTTTGCCAGAGCTGCTGATTCAGCACGACAATTTAGCAAAACATAAAATTTATTTTTATTTATTTATTTTGATTTGTCAATCGCTTACAAGATAATAGGTATAAGTATATACATAGTTATGAATACATGAAATGGGTACATATAAGAAAAATAAAAGAAACAATAGGACAGGGACGGTAGGTATGTTGGTGCGCTTATGCACAGCCCTAATATAATATAATATAATTAATATAATATAATATAATATGAAGATCTTTGAACGCGTCCTTGATAAGCGCATTCGGGACATCGCCGACATCAGCCAACCAGGCTGGATTCATCAAGAACTGCGGCACCACCGACGCCATCTTCGGTGTGCGGATGCTGATGGAGGCTCACAGAGAGAAGAAAATCCCGCTCCACACCGCCTTCCTAGACTTGGAAAAGGCCTTCACCGAGTCCCGCACGATCTCATCTGGTACGCACTGCGAGATCACGGCGTGCCTGAGCTGCTCGTACAATGGGTCCAACTCCTATACAGATGTCACAAAAGCCGTGTAAAAGCGGCAGCTGGGATATCAGAGGAGTTTAATATTACCGTCGGCGCACACCAGGGCTCTGCTCTCTCACCACTGCTGTTCATTCTGGTGATGGACACAATTACACACGACCTGTACACGCCCGCCCATGGACGCTGCTCTACGCCGATGATGTGTTCCTGGCCAACCTGTGCAAGGCTGAACTCGAGCACCGAGTCCAACAGTGGCACGACCGCCTCGAGCAGTTCGGGCCCGGCTGAACCTAAAGAAGTCCGAATACCTGACCACTGACAATGAAATGACAGGCTCCATCCACGTGAACGGGCAGGAGCTACCGCGCGCCTCCACCTTCAAGTACCTGGGAACTACTCTTGGGGAAGAAGGCCTACTACAAACTGAGGTGGCAGCCAGGATCAATGCAGCGTGGGGCAAATGGAAGTCCGTCACGGGCGTCCTCTGTGACAAGAAGATGCCGATGCGCCTGAAGGCGAAAATCTATAACTCTGTGGTGCGCCCGTGGCCATATACGGCGCAGAGTGCTACGACGACCAAAGAAGTCGAAAGCAGACTCCAGATAATGGAGATGCGAATGCTCCGATGGTCGGTAGGCCTCACCCTACTCGATCGCGTCAGGAACGAAGAAGTGCGTGACGGTTCAACGCCGTGCCCATCCCCACGGTCATGAGGCAGTCCCTGCTACGATGGTTCGGCCACGTGAGCCGCGCCAAGGAAGAATCCATCATCAAATCTGTAATGAAGGTGACTGTCGGAGGAGCGAGACCGCGTGGTAGACCTAAACAACGCTGGATGGACACGATCAAGGCCGATCTAGAGATCGCGAAGGCAGACCCGACACACGTGGCAGACAGAGAGGTGTGGAAGCAGTACTCAAGGACATTAGCGGACCTTGCCCGAGCGCGAGACAAACGCTGAAGAAAAAGAAGAAGAAGAAGAATATAATATAATATAATATAATATAATATAATATAATATAATATAATATAATATAATATAATATAATTAATATATTATAATATAATATAATAATATAATATAATATAATATAATATAATATAATAATATAATATAATATAATATAATATAATATAATATAATATAATATAATATAATATAATATAATATAATATAATAAATATAATATAATATAATATAACATAATAGGGTTTGATTTCCTAATGCATTATATTCCAACTGTTTTCCCCCCCATGCCTCAAGCAATAGTATCCTTTGGAATTTCTATTATTACAATAATGGCAATTAGTGAAATGAATTTTTAAGCAAGCATTTAACTTAGGTAACCACCTATATTTTCATGCTTCAGATAACTAATTCAACTCATTCACCTTTTGCTGAATCTGTGAAAAATCTCATTGATGTTTAGCTTTATGCTTTCAAGGCGTGGAGAAAAAGTCATTTTTCGTAAGTTCCAATTAAGCCTTTATCAAGGATGTTTCATTTGTTGCAGCAAGACTTAATGATACTTGTTTAATAAGGACCCAAGAAAAAGATTCACCCTTGTGGATTTCATTGTGTGAATGAGCTCCCTATGTGGGAATTTCTGCCAGCAACTGTAGATAAACCTGCTTGAACAGATATTTCTGTAATTATAGTAGCTGCCTCTTATGATTTTGGTATTGTCAATAGGGTTTTTTTTGCCATGAAAATGAAAACTGGTATGTGTGCATGTATCTGTGTAGCTTAAAGAAACAAACTAGCTTGCTCTGCTAGTAACCATCATCTAATAGAAATAATTTTTTGAACACCAAAAGAACCGTGCTATCAATGATGGAAAGGAACATGATATGAAAAAGAACAGTTCTCTTAAATGTATGACATAATTATATGTGCAGGTTGCCTGTTTTATTTTTATAGGGGTCTCACAAATATAACAGAATTATTGCTGCAGATCCATTTTAGGTCCAGAGTAAGGACTAAATAAGTAAAGAAAAGCCAGTATGGAGAACTTAACACACTTTTTTTTTTTTAAAAAAAAAGATATTTCTAAATAATAGACCTAACTTGTATTAATAACGCAGTTAGCCACTGGGTGATTATATAAATAATTAGAGTAGATTGTGCATATGCTAATTGGGAGAGATAATGCAGATATAGAAATACTGGTTATATTTTTTAGTGAAATATATTGTTTGCAATATACAAAGTTGTAGCCAGGTAATGTGTTTAAAATCTGGTCAATCAGTGAGGGGATAGGGATATCACTAGGAAGAGATCAAAAAGTCAAGATGACAGTTTCAATCACATGGTTGTAGTCACATGTGGACTGTTAACACACAACTGTAGGAGTTGGTCAGGCTTAGTCCAAGGGAGGGGGTCAAACATGTCATAAGTCTCAAGTCCCTTTGTGCCCACAAGAGATTTAAGTCCAGTCCTCCTTGAATTGCATTAACTCTTCATCTACTGCCAGTTTGCTTTGACCATTAGTAGTTCAGGTTCTTGTAGAGCGCTCAAGCTTGCAATGCATGGGAAATGACCATGCTGAGCCCAAGGGAAGGGTGAAACACATGTCATGAGTCCCTGTTTATCCACAAGAGATCTAAATCCAGCCCACCTTAAATTCCATTAACTCTTATCTACCACCAATATACTTTAACTGTTAGTAGCTTAGATTCTTGTAGAGAGCTTAAGTTTGCAATAAATCCTTACATTCTTTTGAACTGCCTGGGTTTCCTAATTTCCACACTTGAATACAATCCTGTAGACAACCTGCTTAGGGGCTAACTACAGATAGGCAACAATTTCAAACCCTCTGCCTTCCATTCATTTAGCTTTTGATCTTGAACCTGAAATTGACTTGGTCCTTCCTTCTGAGAGAGAGGGAGACAGACAGACAGACCTTCAAATGAAGGACTGTTTTCTGCAAAAAAATTAACAGGAGATGCCTTAGTGAAGTAGCATTATATAAGCAGAGCAGGGCTGTAATACCACTGTAACTAGCGTGAAGCACAATATTGAATGCATACAAGCATCATGTTTTCTTCAGTACTGTATATCAGTTGGAAGAATCACAGGATCTATGACATGCGATGTTGATTTCAGATCTGGTATTGATGATCTGTTCCAAGGTTTGGGAGAACAGACAGGTCTTCAAGTGCTTCCTGACTTTCAAAGTGGGATCCATACCTCAAACCCAGACAGCCCTATACAGTATAGCGTGCATTGTAATAGACCTTTGTGGAGGCTATCAGCTGATTTATAGCACCAAAGGCATCCAGATATTAATAAGTCAACAATGAATGAGGATCTTCAGTGATGGTGTGGGGGAAGAAAATGGGGGTATGTGATATATCACATGCTTAGACATCCTCGTAACACATGCAAGGCCTTTCCTAGCTCAGTTTACAAACTATCTTTGGAAACAGCTGCCAGAATGAATGAAATAATGCCACCCCTCCCCCCTTTGCCCACCCACTTCAAAACTAGCAATTTTCTATTCAGCAAACTTTGCCGCTCTGCATACTCAACTCTGAATTTATGAATCTTAAATGTGTTCATATACTTCTCTTGGAGAAGGAAATGGAGCTGCATGTGCTCCTCTTTAGGTGGGTCTTCAAATTTATGGACATTTTCTGACCTTTTAGGGTTCTATCACATCCTGTGCCATACAGCCTTATTGGTGTTAAAAGCTCATAAGTCTTAGAGAGGTTAGGGTTAGGGTTTCCTGTCATTCATCATTATCTACCTTTCTACCAGAAAAGTGAAACAATTTGTGAAAGAAACTGGGTGAAGCATGCAGGAATGTCCCAATGAAATGTGGGATAAAAATCTGCAAGATGAGGGCAGGAATGATGTTGCCATGAAAGTCCCATTTTTGTCCTATGAACTAAACTCTGCCTGAGGCAGATTTCTGCTGAAGGAATAAAGCAAATTGTTTGCAGCAAGTCCTTCTTTCCTCTACACATATAACAGAATGACAGAGTTGGAAGGGACCTTGGAGGTCTTCTAGTCCAACCCCCTGCTCAAGCAGGAAATTAATATTTTACTATTACAAATTACTATTTTACTATTAAAAATTACTATAACATTTTAGATAAATGGTTATTCAGTTTCTTCTTAAAAACCTCCAGTATTGAAACACCCACAATTTCAGGGGGAAAATCATTTCACCGATTAATTGTTCTGTCAGGAAATTTCTCCTTAGTTCTACGTTGCTTCTCTCCAGGGGTGGGATTCAAATTTCTGAACAAACGGTTCTGTGGGCGTGACCTAATTTGTGGGTGTGGCTTGGTGGTCATGTGACTGGGTGGGCATGGTTTGTTGAGTGGGCATGGTGTGTTGAGTGGGCATGGCTGGGTAGTCATGTGACTGGCTAGGCGTGGCTTGTATGTAAATATTATAAATATTTATGTAAATATTGATTTTTTTTAATTAAAAAAAGAGCAACTTTTACCCAAAATTAGGCAAAGCAGGCTGGCAGATTGAGTTGCTCACAGAATCACAGATTCACTCAGAGATCTACCTTTCTCCAATCTGCTGCCTGAGTCTGTCACATAAAATTTGTTTGCAAGCAAACTCACAACATTAAGTCACAATACACCATGTATGTAAACATTGAATTTTTATTTTTAAAAAGAGCAACTTTTACCCAAAATCAAGCAAAGCAGGCAGGCAGATTGAGTTGCTCACAGAAGCACAGATTCACTCAGAGATCTATCTTCCTGCAATCTGCTACCTGAGTCTGCACTGGAAAAAAGAAGCTTCAGTCCTAAGGAAGGTACAGGTCTGCTTTTAGATTAGCTAGAAATTAAGAAATCCAACAATTTCCTGCTTTCTAGCTAATCTAAATCTCCCAGCACAGTAGAACAGCTGATGGTCGGGGGGGAGGGGGGAGGAAAAATAGCAACTTACCAAATGCAGGAAAGTTTGATGGCGCACATGCCAGGTAAGGAGTGATTGAGCAGGGTGAGGAGGGGTGGGTGGGGTGGGGCAGGGACAGCCAGTGGCATGATTTGCAGGTTCTCCAAACTATGCAGAACCATAACAACCAGTTCTATAGAACCAATCCAAACTGGTAGAATCTCACCCCTGCTTGTCTCCTTGATTAATTTCTATCCATTGTTTCTTGTCCTGCCTTCAGGCGCTTTGGAAAATAGGCTGATTCCCTCTTCTTTGTGGCAGCCTCTTAAATATTGGAACACTGCCAGCATGTCACCCCTAGTCCTTCTTTTCATTAGACATACCCTATTCCAACAACCGTTCTTTATATCTTTTAGCTTCCAATCCCCTAATTATCTTTGTTACTATTCTCTATACTCTTTCTGGAGTCTCAACATCTTATCCTACCCACTATCCTGTATATTGTGTTGGTCAGAAAGAGGACTGAGAAGATACCTGCACACCCCCAAACATGCTGGACACAAAATGTTTCAGATCCTTCCCTTCGACAGTACTATATGGCGTTGCATGCTAAAATAACTAGATACAGGGGCAGTTTTTGTTCTCCTCGAGTGCTATCACACTGCTGAACACCTAATATTTGCAATTGTGATCACACAGTGATTACTAAGTTCTGTCTAATGTATATGCATATGTGGGTTAGAATGTAGCTGTAGTATTATTTATCCTTTTTATTACCTCTCATTTTCCCCTTTTACTATTGCAGATATGATGATGATGATGATGATGGTTGTTGTTGTTGTTATTATTATTATTATTATTATTATTATTATTATCATCATCATCATCATCATCATCATCATCATCACAGTCAGCCAGATGTTCAGACTAGATTTGGCATTTTTATCCACCAATCAAGTCCTTCCCAAGGACCTGGGATAGGCAAAAGAGGATGGTGTTGCTCCTATTTATTTATTTATTCATTTATTCATTTATTTATGTGTGTTGTTTTGCCAATACACTGAGTACTCCTACACCAGAGACAAATTTCTTGGGTGTCTAAACCACTCTTGGCCAAATAAAGTATTATATTCTATACAGAACATAAAAAACACTAATGATGTGGGAGCACCTTTTAAACACGCTTAAAATCCATTTTTAACTACTATTCTTATTTTCTTTATTTCCACTGCATCACTGGAAGTACAATAGCATGGGAATAGAATTTCAGGACTATACCTGCTAATATTGGTGACAGTTTCTTTGCACCATTACGTTGAAAGTTGCTTGGTCAGCACAATGGATATTTTGTTCAGCGTTATGGGGTCATGACAGTTAAGCCTGAAAGGATTTCTGCACAATGTACTGAGTACAATTTGTGTCAGTCTGATGCACTTGAGATTCTTTTCCAAATATCTGACAGCAGAGGAAAGGCATAAACGTATTTAAAGAGCATCTTGGGGAATGTTTCAAAAATCAAACTGAAAGCCCATCAATAAACCACATACAAAATGTGTACATGTACTATATATGATGGTTCTATATTCATCACGCCATATGTTAGGGAATACTCACAAAATTAATACAAATATCTAAATTCAGGGCATTTATTGTCACGCATATGTATTCTTTAGTGCTCTGTGGCTCAGGAAGACAACTTTTCTTTTTCAGACTTTTGCATATTTTATGCATTTGTGGCAATGAATATTCCAAATGTGATTGGGGCAATATTTCCTCAGGAATGTAGAGACTCTCTGAAGAATTTTGTGACTGTTTATAAGCAGAATAGTTTCTATTTCAGGCACCAATAAGTTACTAGCCATATTTTAAAAATCTAACTCTGAGGATTCATAGGTATAAGTATTAGTGGCAATAAACAGGTAGTCCTTTATTTATGACCACTATTCAACCCAAAATTTTTATTGCTAAGTGAGATATTTGCTAAGTGAATTTTACCCCATTTATAATCTTTCTTGCTTTGGTTGTTAAGTGAATCACTGCAGTTGTTAAGTTAGTAACACAGTTATTAGTGAATATTAAGTGATACAACAGTGGTGGGACTCATCTCCGGGGGGGATGAGTCTGCCTACCGAGATGAGGTGGACCGGATGCTTTCGTGGTGTGGAGACAATGACTTGGTCCTCAACACCAATAAGACCAAGGAGCTTATAATGGACTATAGAAGGAACAGATCAGACATCTAGCCCTTGCTTATCAATGGAGACCGAGTGGAGCAAGTGGCTAGTTTTAAGTTTCTGGGTATCACCATAAAAGAGGACCTGACCTGGAGTGCTCACATTGCAGCCCTGGTCAAAAGGGCCCAGCAGAGATTATACTACCTGAGGCTTCTCAGAAAACAACAACTGTATGAAAAACTGCTGGTGATCTTCTACCGCTGCACCATAGAGAACATTTTAACATACTGCACCTCTGTATGGTTTGCCAATTGCACAGGGGCAGATAGGACAGCACTCCAGAGAGTTAATGTCATTGCCCAGAGGTTCATGGGTTGTCCTCTCCCGTCTTTGGAAGAGCTTTATAGCTCCCGCTGCCTTAAGAAAGTTCAAAACATTCTCAAAGATCCAACTCATCCTGGGAACCCTTTTTATAAAACTATTATCATCTGGCAGAAGGTACAGGATATTTTAAAAAAGCACAAATAGGCTGAAAAACAGCTTCTACCCCAGGGCAGTAGCTCTGTTGAATTCTACCATATAGTGCAGTATTGGTGCGGTGTCAGGGGGTTTCGGTTCAGTATGGAGGGTGAAGGATGTGTGTTTGTGTTTATTTTCATGGTCATGATGTACACTGAAAATGGTGTTTGATTTCATTGTACGAGGTGCAATGACAATAAAGTAAAGTAAGTAAGTAAGTAAATATGGCTTCTTCCTTGACTTTGCTTGTCAGAAGGTTGCAAAAGTTGATCTCATGACCCAGGACACTGCACTTGTCGTAAATATGAGTCCGTTGCCAAGCATCCTAATTTTAATCACATGATCATGGGGAATGCTGCAATAGTTATAAGTGTAAAAAATGGTCATAAGTCACTTTTTTCAGCACCGTTGTTACTTTGAATGGTCACTAAATGAACTGTTGTAACTTGAGGACTGCTTGTACTGGTCTAGTTGCATTAATACCCATCACACTTAGGCCATCAAGAACACCCATAAAAAGCAATTCGCTGATCTGGTGAAGGAGTAACAATGTCAGCCCTTTTCTGAGAAGGATTCACATCTATTCCTTCCTGATTTTGAAAGGTTGGAGTATGACAATTGTACATCCACCAACCTTATAAATCAGTTTGTCAGGCTACTGAGACACGTGAAAAAAAAAATCCATCCTTTTCTATTTCAAGTATGAAACTTGGAATCGCATATGGAGAGCAAAACCTGAAATCGGTTTTTGAGTACACAAAAATTCAGAACCAAATGCAAAGATCTCGCTGAGCTTCAATTTTAGGTTTCTCCCCACGTGTAGACATCAAATAAAGATACTGTGGGAATGTGTGAGAAAATTCTTCGTGAAAAAAATCTTAAAATGCCTACGTTCCCATCATATTTCTTCCTTGTGACACCAGGCTGTTTTTGCCTATTGACGTCAAGGGGTGGGAGAAGTCTTATGCTGCAAAGTCTGCTGATTCAAACAAAATATTCCCCACTGCCCTAAAGCCAAATCTATTCCGAATGTGGCTTTCATAGAGATCCTGGGTTTCAAATTCCTCTCCAAAAAAACATCAAAGATCATACATAAAGATCATACATTGTTCCCAGCAAAATCAGCCTGAGAAAATTAAGGCTAACACTAAGGCATGATGATGATGATGATGATGATGATGATGATGATGATGATGATGATGATGATGATATCCACTGAGTCATGTCTGACTCATGGCGATTTTATGGGCCAGGTCTCTCCACATCTTCCAATCTTCCACTACTTCTTTGAGTTATTCTATGCTCTGGTTGGTGTCAGTTTTGATGGTGTCCAGCCACCATATTCTTTGGCAACCTGTTTCTTTAACTTTTCCAAACACAATTGCTTTCTCCAATGAATTCCCCTGCATGACATGGGCAAAATAAGTGAAATGCATTTTTGGGTGGGAGGTGGGGGGTTTTCCCCTTCAAGTGACATGTCTAGTATTATGCACGCCAGTACTTGCTTGTTAGTCACCTTTGCTGTCCAAGGAATATATAGGAACCTCTCCAGCACCACAGTTCAGACAAGTTAATTTTCTTCCTGTCTTGGCTTTACAATTTATTCACAAATAAATAAATAAATACTGTCCCATCTGTAAGAGAAGAAGGAATGCAGAATTGGCCCTTTAAATGAAAGCTTAGATCAGCAGCCCGACTTGGAAGCCAGGCTTGTGTTTTCTTTAGTCATCCTTTGCAAATGTAAACCCTATTATTATTGCTTTTTTAGATCAGCAAAAGAAAGTGAAAGTGGGTGTGGCAGGAAGAGGCAGCCTTCATTGATGGGATTCCCAAAGCCAAACTCTGTAGCATTTTTTCATTGACATTTACAAGTAATAATAAATAAAGAGAACCCATAACAAAATGTTATGGAGATGGAGTAACTCCAGTTCAGAATTCTGGCTGATCGGCCATTTTTGAAGATGGAAATAGATATTCAATTCTATCCAGAGGTAGGTTTCTACCGGTTCTGTCCACCTCTGTAGAACTGGTAGGTCTGAAGAGCAGCAGACATAGAACCAGTTCTATGTCTGCTGAAGTTTTTGCCCACCCGCCCACCTGGGCTCTTACCTGATCTTTATTTCCTGATTTTTCAACTTCAGCTGCCGAACAAGGCACAGCTACAGTTAAAAAATCAAGAAAAGAGGGCTGTTTCAAAGGCTGCTTCTTGGCACGCAGCATGCTGATGATGATTTACAGGAGGCAGGGAAGCTCGTAAATCCCGAAACAGTAGTTAACCCTGTGGTATCCCACCCGATTCTATCTCTTAAGCAATTCACTTATTTTAATACTCCCTAATAGCTATTTTACCCCTTGAGCTGATTTAACATATCTGGAAGCTTATAAGGTGGCATTGGGCTTTTCCCCCTGGTTTTATTTTCTAAAGATGCATTTTATATATAAAAACACTGCTGCATTGTTGCCATTACAATGGTTCTCCAAAGAGATGAACAAAAGGAAACCTAATTGCACTTCAAAGCTACCCTGTTCCCCCGAAAATACTACCTTTTCTGAAAGTAAGTTCTAGCTTGATTTTTACATGTGTGCCCAATATAAGCCCTACCCCCAAAATAAATCCTAATTAAGATCCCACCCACTCCATTGTGCACAGGTAAAAATTAAGCTAGCATGGGGATGAGGCAAGCGGAGCTGCCCTACTACTTACCTTTGGACAGTTATAGCCAGGCCTCACATACCCTGACACCTGCCTTGCTGGCCCATTCTGCAGATCGATCCAGAGCTCTGTTATTGGCTACAGAGGCCTTCAGGAAAGTCTTGTCGACCGCAGAAGAAGAAGTTCCTGAAGGCCTCTGACAGTGAAAAGGAGGCCAGGGACGACACACATAAGTGAGGATAGTCAGTGGATGACATCCCCCCAGAATAAGACCTGATGCCTTATTTGGTGGCAAATTTATATATAAGACAGGGTCTTATTTTGGGGGAAACATGGTACCTCACATTGTAATTGAAGAGAATGATTCTACCATTAATATAGAGGACAAGGAACTTTCAAAAAATGAAATAATTGGGCTTTTATAACCAACATTTAATAAGAACAGGCTTCTGAAGGATGGCTGCATTTCTCCTTAGAATTAGCAACAACAATTGGGCTTGTTTTGAAAGGAGGAACTCAGCAATTTCAGAGAAGGAATAAAAGGACAACTGGTTTTTGTTTTTTGTTTTTAGAATGTCTTTTAAATGGTTTCCCATTAATAGCAAATGAAAATCTTCTCACACAGGCCTGTGCTGGCAGATGGTGTTACAAAATGAAACCAGGGCTTAGCTGTGGTCAGAACAAATGATGCAGCAAGGAATCATTTTGCTGTTCACGCTATATGTCTCTTGAGAGACAGGACAGCAAGACTTCAGTATATCTCATGGGTATTTTTACAAGGCCATGAAGTATTCAGGATTTAAAGGCAAAATGATGACATGGAATGGTGGGAGGAGACATAAATAGCAACTCTCATAAGCTCTTTGTGATGTTCCACCATTTTGTAGTCCCATGAAAATAGTTTAGAGAGGAACCAATAGTGAGTAGCTCACACAGCACATTGTGATTCCAAAGCCTTCCTTTTTAAGCATAGATTAACAGTTTTATTTTTTCACTCTGGAACACAGGCTGGAGGCTTTACTATCATGCTGCTATTATATTTGCAAAAAACAAAAAACCCACTAAAATTAAATGCAGAAACAAACTTTTATAGACCCCCCCACTGCAAAAAAAATATGATAGAGAATTCCTTGCTTTCAGCAATTGGGATTAATAAATAATGACTTCCTACATAGCTTGGCTCCTTAGCACTGTCTGAGGTAAAAGTGAAAGAAACTGATATTAAAAATAGTATTTCTTTTTTCCCTATATTGCCAGGAAAAAATGGACTTTTTAAAGAACTGACTATCCCACATTTCAACAGTACTCACCATCTTATTAGCAAATCTGTGTTCCTTTCTTTTTTTAAAAAAATAAATAGCAGGTGGATTGAGTTGTTTTAGAAATAAAAAGAAAATTATTGCTACCCCTACCAGATTATTCAATGAGAAAAATGAATATAAATGAATATTTTTGGGACTGGCTATGTCGAATCAGCAATAATGCATGTGTTTTATATATGATAGATAGATAGATAGATAGATAGATAGATAGATAGATAGATAGATAGATAGATAGATGGAGGGAGAGAGATGGGCAAATAGATATAGATATGTCTCTGTCTGTCTAGTTCTCTAGATCTCTAGCTATTCAATCTATCTGGTTCTAAAGTTCATTTTAAAATGAATTATCCAAGAATTTATTGTCCATGATAAATAGCATGTTATAATATTTTGTATTTCAGAGTTTTTACTAGAGTATTGACAGTACTTAAATACCAGATCACCTGAAATGGTATTATCTTAAAAATGGGTTCAAGGAGGAATAGTCTCAAATATTTACTTGTATATAACTTTATTTATAACTATATGAAGTATGTTCCAAATCTTAAATGAAGCAGATGGTAGATAGTAATGTTTAAAATACATGTTATTACACTTTTGGATGATCCGACCAATGTCAAGGTTAAGGCTGGATGGAAAGGATGAATTTTGCATGTATGCTTTTCCACCACAGTTGCTAGTAGAATCTCTTTTTTTCTGTATAAGATTAGATATTTAATAGGCATTTGGATTACCATTTTTAAGGATCTTCCTGAAAAAAATGCCTTTGCCATAAATGTGTTGGGTCTACATAGTCCATCTTCTGATTAGTTCACAGATGTGTGCAACTTAGAACCAACCGACTCCTTGGTTAGTTGTAGACATTGGTACAGTTTTGCAAATTATTACAGGTTAAAAACCTGATTTTCGCTTCAGAGGATCTCACGTAACCTCATTTGATTATGCCTCACCCAAGGTCAAGACTAGGCCATAAGAATAATTTTGCCCTTATTGGTGGTTTCGAAAAAGGGTTGAGCTATCTTTATTTTTCATTTTTCGTACAAGAAGAAGGGAATGAGATGCCTGTGCTTTGTCTCTCTTCTGAGGCTCCTGCTGGCGGTTTCAATAACTAGGAAAGACTTCGGTATGAACAAGCACAGGCATTTGAGCCATTTCTTGCTATTGGAAATGCCAGATCAAGCCTACAAAGGCTGAGACAAATTGTCTCACCTTTTCACCTCAAAAGAGAAAATCATATTGTCTTCAAGGCATGAACATCTTTGTTAGGACAAATTGAAGCTACCTCACACAGGCTTAACAAAATGATCTCTTCCCAACTCAGTTTTACCTCAGCCTCCAGTGGCTACTGCTATTATAATAGGCTGCTAGTTATACATTTATAGTTCATTGTAATTGTACAATGATACAGTCCAACATATCACTTATCAGCATTGTTCTTGCATTATATGCAAGACTCCTTGTCTTCTTTTTCATTAAAAAGTAGCAAACAGAGCTATTTTATAATCAACTTGAAGGAGAAAATATAGATGAAAATGGGAAATTGGAATATTGTAAAGTAAAGCACCCAACCTCCAAAAAAAAAAAAAATCCTTATTTCCAGAGTGTCTTTAAACCCTGAGTGGGACCTAAAAGCATTATTAGAAAATAAAAAGGACAGGCAGCTGCACTTCAGAGCTTTGACTGAGCTGTCACTGACCGACTAGAAAAAGGACTGAGTTAAACAGGGATAATAGAAAGCCTGTCGGTTAGTCCTTCAAGGAAGACAAGGTCAAGAAACAGGAGCCGCAGGGAGTTTCATGAACACTTTTTATTGCTGTGGAGTAGAATAAAAGAATCTTGAAAGCCCATCAGTGTTCCTCTCGACTCTATCTTATCAAAGAATATCAAGGTGGGCTATTCTGGGCTTTTTTATCACTCTTTCTGCTTTCTCAGGAATTGAACTGTTTTTTTCCTCATCTCTTAATGGTTCATTTCTCTCCCCCTCCACCACCACCACCCTCCCACCTTCCTAAAGTCAGATCTACACTCTTTTCTACCTTTAGGAAAGAGAACCAGAATAATTTTCTGGTAAATCACTGTTGTATTCTCCACAGTATTCTTTCTGTGAATGGAGAAGGAATCTTACTGGCCCAGCCTATCAGGCATGATTCAGTCAGTCTTCCTAAGGTTATCCCAGCTTCCTAAAGAGAAGGCTATCTAGCATAGTATCCACTGGTGGGCTGCTGGGGAAGGGCAAAGTTTGGCTGAGCAGAGCAGGGGAGAGATAGAACAAGGAAGTTCAGAGGAAGACCCAGGCCCACCCCCTCTTCATCCTAGGGCATGCAGGGAGGACCAGAGAAGAGAGCAATGTGGGCTGCATGGCTTATGGGGAAGGAAAGGGCCCTGATTCCCTTCATTAGCCACACCTGGGAAGACAATAGATAAGAAATGCATGCTGAGTGCAGCAGCTGCTAGGAGCAAACGTGAGTTTGTCTTGTGTTGATTTTAGTTATCTGTGTTCCTGGCATCTTCTCAACCATGTCAAATTATTGCCGTGCCTTCACATCTGGAATTCTTGCTCCTGCCCTGCCGAACTAATTACCTCATTTTGCCTTGATTGGACTTAGTTACAGTTTTTGTTGACCATGTTTTGGATTTGATTCTCTGCAGCCAAAGGCTGTTCCTGAGAGAGTTTTTCTCCTGGCAGAAGGTAACCAGGACATTGGGGGCAAAGTTGGAGCTAATAAAGGGACTCCTACTGATTATCTGACTGTGTTCCCTTTGTGCCATGCTCTGGGTCATCACACTGGCCTTTAGTGGGAAAGAGGGGGAAAAAAATCAAGTCATGATATGGTTTTGATGATTAGAATAAAAATAATAAATAAGAGAAGGAATATGACTGTAAATATCTCTTTGTTATTAGACAATCCATTCTGCCAACTTTCTGAAATTTTTTCTAGCTTCCCACCCTGCCGTTCTATCCCAAGAGGAAACATCAAGAGAAAACTCTTCCCTTGAATCTTTTTCAGCCTGGAAAGTGTAAGCAGTCAGGGACACTTCAGAGTGATAAAAAGTTGTGTAAGAGAAAACAAAAGCACAGTGATAAGACACTTCCCTATTTCCAAGACTAAGCAAAAGGAGAAAATGTGAGCACAGAATTACTTTAAGGGCAAACATACCCATTTTCTAATTAGGCTCCTTTTCCTTCATTTTTGACCTTGGGGTCTACTAAATGTTTGCAATTGCACATCAATCAGTTCCTGTGGAACTGACAGTGTATAGATGTGAAATCCATACACATTCTTTTAGTGTCTTTTAACAGTCGATCTGTGCACAAACTAGAATGGAATCTGGCTCCCAGTCCTTGTAATTTGTTGCCTTTATGCTACTGCTAACAGGTGTTAAAGTTTTGTGACTCCACTGAGCATATGTAGCACACACACACACACACACACACACACACACACACACACACAAACATCCCCCAATAACCCTCCATTTGATGTGCAAATGAGTAAGAAGTTATGGAACAAATGCAGGCTTGTTTATGTGTCAGTCTCTTCGTTGTTGTTGTTGTTTTTCAAATGATAAGCTAAGATGCTACTGTCTGTCGATGGCACTTTTTATATTTTCAAGCATTTTTAGGACCTCTTTGGAAGAGTGTATACTTATCTGGAAAAAAAGGCAAAGGTAAATTGAGGTTCTAGAAGACATGGGGCAACAGTGCAAAGTCTCTGAGAAAGATAGATTTTAAGTCTTGGCAGATAGAAATACAGGACTCAAAAGTAGGCAGGATTGGACTTAGTATCTCAATGGGAGACCTGTTGGTGGAAATGTCCCAGAAGAAGGCAATGCGAGTCACTTCAGTAATGACTTCAAAACCCCCAATCCCAAAGAGTTCTGAACTTGACTTCAGGATATCTTTTATCTCTCCAGAAAGTTGACTGTGCATTTTGGCATATAGTCATGCTGGCCACATGATGGAAGGTTCACCACTTGAGAATTTCA